>NC_133659.1:41927536-42152536 GCF_037893015.1 Macrotis lagotis | reverse complement strand
TGTCTCTGTCTCTCTCTGTCTCTCTCTGTCTCTCTGTCTCTCTCTCCTCTCTCTGTCTCTCTCTGTCTCTCCTCTCTCTCTCTGTCTCTCTCTGTCTCTCTGTCTCTCTCTGTCTCTCTGTCTCTCTCTCCTCTCTCTGTCTCTCTCTGTCTCTCCTCTCTCTGTCTGTCTCTCTCTCTGTCTCTCTCTCTGTCTCTCTCCTCTCTCTCTCTGTCTCTCTCTCCTCTCTCTGTCTCTCTGTCTCTCCTCTGTCTCCCTCTGTCTCTCTCTATATATATATATCAATACCTATTTGTAGACCTCAATATCTCTCTCTATAGACACATAGTTATAGATACAATATCAATATCTACATATAGACCTCAATCTCTCTTTGTCTTTCTATATAACATACATATTATGTCAATATCCATATGTAGACCTCAGTGTCCCTCTCTATATGTGTGTATGTAAATATATATATATATATATAATTTCTGTATCTTTATATAGATCTCAACCTCTCTCTTTCTCTCTGTCTCAGTCCCTCATCTATTTCTTTCTGATTTTCCTCTCATTGTCTGAGCCTTTATCTCTGTCTGTCTCTCCCTTTCTGTCTCCCTTTGATTCATTCTGTTTTTATCTCTCTTTTGTGGGTCTCTGTCTCTGTGTGTGTATCTCTGTGTCTTTTCTGTGTCTCTGCCTTCTTGGTTTCTCTGACTTTTTCTCTTTGACTCATTCTGCCTTTATCTCTGATTGCTGGTCTCTGTCTCTAATCTGTCTCTATTTCCCTCTTTCTCTCTCCGACTCTGTCTCTGTACGTATCTGTGAAGTATCTCTCTCTCCTCTCTCTGTCTGTCTCTGCATTTTTCCTCTGTCTCTGTCTTTGTCTCCCAAAACTAACCTCACTTCACTCTAATACACAACACCACAGCAACTCTCTTTTTCTCTCTTTGATTCATTCTGCCTTTATCTCTGTCTATTGATCTCGTCTCTGTATTTCTCTCTGTCTTTCTCTCTTTGACTCATTCTACCTTTATCTCTGTTGATGGTCTTTGTATCTGTAGTTTGCATTTGTGTCTGTGTGTGTGTGTCTGTGTGTGTGTGTGTTTGTCTCTACCTTCTTCTCTGTCTCTCTGTCTCATTCTTCCTTTATCTATCTCCATCTCCTCCCTTTCTTTTAGGACCATATTAACTTCATTTTTTGTAATTTTTCTAAAGCTTCGCTTAAATGAAGAGATCAGACTCACACAAAATGTGAGGCTGGGGGGGGTAGGGGGGAGTTAAAAGGCTGACCTTTGTTACAAAGTGGATGATGGCACTCTCCAGGGACTAGTGATCAATTAGGAGGGAGACCATTGGCCTAGCCCATCCGGGTGGATGCTATTTAACCAGGTAAGCCATCAACATGGGTAGGTTTCCCTGCATCCTCTGGGGCTGGCTGCCCCATCCCTCTGGGCAGATGATGCTTAACCAGGTAAGTAATTGGCCCTTTTGTTTCTCCCCTGGCAGTGGCCTCCCTGCCCCTCTGGTTGGTTCTAGCCCCAGCTGAATGAGTGAGGATACCCCAGCCCCTCAAGGGAGCATGGCACCATAACACGTCTGCTCTGTTGAAACACCATGAAAGGCAAGGAGTGTGTGCCAAATGCTACATTTCACTGAAGTTCATTCAGTCAATTGGAATATTATGGTATGCATTAGCTGTGTGAGGCTTTTGATGGGGGTTTCTGTTCAGCTCTGCTTTTCTGGCAGATGTTATTTCCTTTCCTTAGATCCCTGCCGGGCTTCCCAATTGCTTCTCGCATCATAATAAATCTCTCTGACTGTGGGCTTCAAAGTCTCCCTCTTCTCACCTAACTTTCTTCTTCACCTTCTACACCTCAAACTGGCAGGTACCTGGAGACAGCACCAAGCAAAGCTTCTTCTTGGCCCTTGTTCAGCTCCGGGTTCCCATTTCCATGCCTTTTCTGTTGCCGTGCCTTGTCTGAGACAAAGCAATGTGGAAGGGTAGAAGAAATTCAGCCTTGGGAGTCAGGAGATCTGAGTTCAAATCTTGTCTCTGATATTTATCACTTGTGTGACCATGTCTCTGGGCCTGTTACCTCATCTGTAAAATGGACCAGATGTCCCTTATGGGTCTAACTCTATGACCTATGGTTACCTTGCTGAAACTCTACCTTCCTTTCTTTAGAAATTGTGCTTCCATTGACAGGCATGTATTTATTTATTTATTTATTTTATCATTTAAATTTATTTTTATTAAAGATATTCGAGTTTTACATTTTCCCCCAATCTTGTTTCCCTCCCCCCACCCCACCCCCACAGAGAACACTCTGTCAGTCTTTACTTTGTTTCCATGTTGTACCTTGATCCAAATTGGGTGTGATGAGAGAGAAATCTAAGAAGTCTAAGAGGTAACAAGATCAGACAATAAGCTATCTGTTTCTTTTTCTAAATTAAAGGGAATAGTCCTTGCATTTTGTTCAAACTCCACAGCTACTTATCTGGATACAGATGGCACTCTCCTTTTCAGACAGCCCAAAACTGTACCCAATTGTTGCCCTGATGGAATGAGTAAGTCCTTCGAGGTTGAACATCACTCCCATGTTGCTGTTAGGGTGTACAGTGTTTTTCTGGTTCTGCTCATCTCACTCAGCATCAGTTCATGCAAATCCCTCCAGGCTTCCCTGAACTCCCATCCCTCCTGGTTTCTAATAGAACAATAGTGTTCCATGACATACATATACCACAGTTTGCTAAGCCATTCCCCAATTGAAGGACATTTACTGGATTTCCAATTCTTTGCCACCACAAACAGGGCTGCTATAAATATTTTTGTACAAGTAATGCTTTTACCCTTTTTCCTCATCTCTTCAGGGTATAGACCCAGTAGTGGTATTGCTGGGTCAAAGGGTATGCACATTTTTGTTGCCCTTTGGGCATAGTTCCAAATAGCTCTCCAGAAGGGTTGGATGAGTTCACAGCTCCACCAACAGTGTAATAGTGTCCCAGATTTCCCACATCCCTTCCAACAATGATCATTATCTTTCCTGGTCATACTGGCCAATCTGAGAGGTGTGAGGTGGTACCTCAGAGAAGCTTTAATTTGCATTTCTCTAATAATTAATGATTTAGAGCATTTTTTTCACATGGCTATAGATTACTTTGATCTCCTCATCTGTAAATTGCCTTTGCATATCCTTTGACCATTTGTCAATTGGGGAGTGGCTTTTTGTTTTAAAAATATGACTCAGTTCTCTGTATATTTTAGAAATGAGTCCTTTGACAGGCATTTATTGACCATCTGTTAGGCTTTATTATTGCCTATGCAATGGATTCCATTGACAGACCCCAATGAGCCTTCCCAAAACTAACCTCATTTCACTCTAGGACACAATACCAAAGCAACTAAACCGTTGACTCCAATGAAAAGTAGAATTGAGAAGAGAATGAAAATGATTTTTATCATTTTCAGGAAACAAAGGGACCTTAAGAATCTTTCTTTTCTTTGTCATCTTTCCATCCTCATTACCATCTGTAATCTTCATGAAGACGAGGACAGCTCAATTTATTCCAGTGGCTTTGGAAATGCTTTGATCTCATCAAAGCATCAGAATCTTAACTAAAGCTGAGAGAAGCCATGTAGTTCAACCCCTTCATTTTACAAATGAAGAACCCAAGATGTTGGGAGGTGATGTGATTTGTGTTTGCATAGAGGTACTGTAGGATTTGAACCCAGGTCCTCTGACTGAGGAGGCATTATTACTCTTTCACCTATTCCATGATCCCTTGCCACCAGCACAGCAATTTTCACCCATCCTTCCACAAATTCACCATGGGATCTGCCCAATTTTCCAGGAATGTGGGGGGGGGTGCTTCTTAATTTTTTTTCTTCACATTTTATGGAAACCAGAGAAGAACAGAATCTTTTTTATTGTTCTGTGCTCTCTGGGTGTGTATGTGGCCAGACCTTCTCCTTTTCTGCTCATTTCCTCATTACCTTTTGTGGCTTTGCATGGTCATCTGTTGCCTGTATTCCTCTTTTTTGTTTGTTTGTTTGAGGTTAACAGGGTTACAATACATACACAAGATTACAAAGGATTAAGTGTATGAGGTCAAATTTGAACTCACATCCTCCTGACTCCAGAACTGCCCCCTCCATATCTTTAAATAGGCTGGAATTCTTACTTGGAATGTTCTCCCTCCTCATTTCTATATTCTGAGTTCCTGCATGAGGTCTTCCCTGATTTCCTCAATTGTTGCTACTTTTATTACTTTTAAAATTACTTTTACTTTTTTAAAAAAAATTAAAAATTACTTTTTTAAAATACTTAAAATTTTTAATTAAAATTGCTTTTAAAAAGTTATTTTGTTATTTTAGTATATTTAGTTAAAAAGTTATTCTAAAATGTGCTTAGCCCATGTGCTGCTTCCCTCCCAGTGAAATGTAAACTTATGATCAAGGACATTCCCCCTATTTTCTTTGTTTTTCCTAAGCAAAACCACTGGTTCAAAGAAGGCCTTTACTTCAGTAATTTCCTTCAAGATAGCTCAAATCCCACCTTCAGTAGTGGGCCTTGCCCTCCCTCTGCCTCCTAGCCCCCCACTGCCCTCAAAGATTTCCTTCCAAATAGATCTTGTATGGACCTAGATGATCTCCATTAGAATGGGAGCTCCTTGAGGTCTGGGTCTATGTTTTGTTTTCCTTAGCATACTCAGTATTTAGTACAAGAATTTAATAAATACCTATCATATGTAGGCTGACTGGCAATCAATCTTTGTTGAATTGAATTGAATTTCCTTTGATGAGAAGCTAGAGTTGTTTAAAAAAAAAATCCTTGTTATGAAGAGCTAGATGATGCATTTCTCTTGGTAAACAGCTCTGAAAGTCTGGTAACTAGGGGTATGACATTCTTCCTTTTATCCCAACTAAGACCTGCTGGCAAATAGATCAGGGAACTTTCCAAAAATGGTCCAATGTAAATCCCTCCTTTTATTCTGTACAAGCCTCCAATGAACTGGTTAGACAGTGGCAGTTCTCAGCCTCCCACTTTATAATGACCCTAATGCCTTGGATTTGTAGAGTACTGGAACAGTCTCTATGTACTTTAATCTACATTACCTCATGTGAGCTTTACAACATTCCTGAGAGAAAGAGAGAGAGCAGTTATTATTATCTCCATTTTTATCAATGGGGTTACTCACAGACTCATCAGCTGTTAGAGCTGAAAGAAACCTCAAAGATCCCTTTTATAGGTAAGAAAACAGAAAGAGAGAAGTTGAATGACTTTCTTAAGGGCACCCATTGAGCCAGTGGGTCAGCCTTAAGTTGCCTAAACATTGCTCTTTCCTCCACACTCCATTGTCTCTTTGGGTTCCATCAAGTCCTAAAACCCCTAAAAACTCTGCATGATGATCCCCAAGGATGGAGTTATGACCATTAAGTACTTGCTAGGAAACTTCCCAGGACTATCAGCTCTCATAATTGGAATGGATCTCGGAGGTCATCTAATCTAACCTTGACCTGAACCATAAATCAAACATGACAGGTAATTAGCCAATTTCTGCTTAGAAATGTCCAATGAAGACCCATCTTCTCCCGGGGCAACTATATCTCTTTTGAAGGGCTCTAAGTAATAGAAAATGTTTTCTTATATTAGGTTTAAATCTTCCTCTGCAAATTCTACTCATGATCACCTCTTTTTGCACACCTTGGGACCAAACAAAACAAATCTAATCCTTTGTCCACAACATAATGCTTCAAATACTTAAATATTATTTCTACATTCCCTTTCCTTCCCCCTTCTCCTGTCCAAACACTCCAAGATCCTTCAACCAATCCTTGCAGGACATGGTCTCTAGAACTCTAACCAACCTGGCTACTCTTTTCTGGATAGATTTCCAGCTCATCTGAATCTTTACTAAAGTGCAACCTAGGAATGGTGGTACTCTCATATAATTCTGGATATAATATATCTCTCACTGCAAACTCACATCAGTCTTTGGGGCAGCCATATCTCATAATGACCACTCCAATGGACTTACAATTTATTAAAATCCTGAGATCATTTTCCCCAAGGATTGTTGTCTATCCATATCTCCCTTATTCTGTACTCAAAAAGTTGAATAGTTCAACCCAAATATCGAACTTTACATTTCGTTTCATTACATTTTAGCACCAATAGCTGTCCTGATATTAAAATTCAGACAAATGTTTTCCTGTTGAGACTTTTTTGGATTGTGATTCTATTCTATAACATCTTTGTCATTCCTCTCAATTCAATGTTATCTGAAAACTTGAAAAACATCACTGTCATAGTTTTAATCAAGTCACTGGCAACTATTTAATAGCATGAGACAGAAATTCCCTTAGGTTCTTCCCTCCACCAAGTTGATATCAACTCATTGATTCACTTTGGGTCTGATCATTCAATCAGGTCTATATCAGCTAAGCTGTAGTACCCTCTAATCCCAAACTCTTCATTTTGTTCAAGAATATATTGCTGAAATATAAGTATGCTGTTTCTATTATATTTCCTTCACCTGCCAATTTACCCATCTCTTCTGCTAAAGAAGGAAATGGAATAGTCTGGTATGATGGAACCATGTTGGCTTTTAATATTCACTGCTTCTCTTTCGAAAAGCCCACAAACTACCCTTTAACTGATGTGTGTAGAATTCTGCCATGAATTGAAATCTAACTTGATGGTCTAGCAATCAAAGAAGGGTTAGAATCAGGAGTCAAATAACCTTCCAGTTTGGGCTCAGATTTGAGCCAAGACTAGAAGGATCCTTAATGGTTCTAAGCTGATGTTTCTTCCCTCTGTATTTGGAGGACTGTGGCTCTTTGGTCTACAAGAGGAAAACTGAACTCCTTATTAATAAGAGCAATGTTAGTAACACATCTAGCCTTCCCCTAGGATGAATGACTCAGTTTATTAATGCACTCTAAAGATGGTTTCTTAACTTGCAAGGCAGCCTTAAACAGTATTT
The DNA here is from genome assembly GCF_037893015.1 of Macrotis lagotis. Classification (NCBI taxonomy): domain Eukaryota; kingdom Metazoa; phylum Chordata; class Mammalia; order Peramelemorphia; family Peramelidae; genus Macrotis; species Macrotis lagotis. Next base: position 42,145,564 of record NC_133659.1, on the reverse strand, counting down.
CATTTAAAACTGTTTTAATTATTTTTAAAAGACGGCCCAATTAGAAGCTATATGCTTCTTCTATGTATGTCTTTATGCATATATCCATATATATGCATGTGCTTAGCAATTTAATTACATGGAATAAATAATTTACTTTGGAAAAACACTAAGGAACTTTCTATTGCTGCAATCTAAAATTAGGTCATCCCCAATGAGGGTGGAGGGGACAGAAATTGGTGGCCCCCTTCTGGCTCCCAGCAGTGGGTAGTTCTGGCCGCCCCAATTTGGGTAGAGGCTGATGATGACCTCTTGACTCTTCTGTTGGGGCAGCTAGGTGGTACAGTGGATAGAGCACTGGCCTTAGAGTCAGGAGGATTGGAGTGCAAATCCAGACTCAGACACACTAGCTGTGTGACCTTGGACAAGTCACTTGACCCTGTTTGCCTCCTATCCATGGCCATCTCCAGTCATCCTGATTCATGGCCATTGGACCCAGATGGCTCCAGAGGAGAAAGTGAGACTGGTGACTTCACGCATCACCCCCTCACTCAAATCCAATTCATGTGCTTGTCATGGTATCACCTCCCTGATGTCATGCTTTTCTTTGAGAATGAAGGACAGAATATCATTCTTCTATTACTAGGTGATTCCTTTTGTTTTATGAATTGGAACCCCTCAACCCCTTCAATGGAAGTACCACTTCTAACACATAATCTTCTCCAATTCCTTTCCTCACTAATGAAAAATTTGATTTTTTTTTTATCTATTCAACTGTTTCCATGTTGTTTCTTTCCAGTAGGAAGTAAGCTTCATGGGGGCAGGGGTTCTTTTTTTTTCTTTGTATCTTTGGGTTTTTCCTGGCCCAAAACATATTTAATAAGTGCTTACTGAATTGAATTGACTGGAGAGGTCTGGTCTTTGGGCCTTGACAATCAGAACTGGCTATCCATCTTTTCTAATAAATATGTTTTCCTTAAGCAAAGCACACCAGGTTTATCTGGATTTGATTTGATTTTGCTTTAGTTTTTCTTTAAAGAAAAGAGGTGAAAAGTGGTTATTTCTGCACCAACTATTTCAAAAGCAAGTTACCATCTACCCCTCCGGGTGATTGGATGATGCTTGTCACCATAGGGCCCACAGGACCACTTTGAACAGTTATTTGGTGGGTTTTTTCTTTCAAAATTACCCAATGTTCCTTTAAGGCCCATTTAGCTGCAGGTTTTGTTTATTCTCCCGGCAATCAGTGTTTAAAAGAAGACAAACAAGCATTTTTCCTGGTCTTTGAATCCCTTCTGATGCCTCCCTTCCTCCCCCAACTGAACACCTGAAGCCAAAGGGTCGAGCTAAGTCCCTCAGTAACCCAAATTCTCTTTGCAGGACCTGTCCTCCTCCTTCTACCAAGCTGGAATGAGAGAACTTAATAGGAGTAAATGTAATTTCAAGAATTGCAAATGATGTTAGAAATTTGCAATGCAATTAGCATCACTGGATTTGGCACTCCTCTGAAGGCGAGAAACTCCTCAGAGCAGGCAAGGGCCTCCACGCAGGCTCAGTCTGAGCAACCTGAGCTGGCAGCTGCTTGGGATCATATTGAAGGAAGGATGCTTTGGCCTGGTTTCTTTACTCAGATGCTGCTGCTCTTGGCTCCTTATTGTTCCTTTTCCTTCAAATTCACTTGGGGGTAGTTGGGTTCCTGGGTCACTTCCTCAGCTTCTAGCAGAAGGTCACATCCATCCTTCTTAGCAACCCTACAGGATGTAGGCTACCACTTCAATAAATGGACATCCAGGGATGTGTTGGTTTAACCAGCCTCTATTTCTCTTTTAAGACTACTTATGGCCACAAAAGCCTACTTAGTATACTCCCTCCCTTCATCTTCTTCCTACAATTTCCTAGATCATGTAGAGTACCAGGTGGCACAATGGATAGAGTACTGAAGAGGATGGGAGTTCAAATCCAGCCTCAGACATTTGACTCTTGTTACCTATGTGACCTTGGGCAAGTTACTCTGATTGCCTTGTATCTAGGGCCATTTCCAGTCATCCTGATACATTTCTGGCCATTGGACTTGGATGGCTCTGAATAAAAAAGTGAGACTGGTGACTTAGCACAGCCCCCCGCCCCAATCACTCAAATCCAATTCATGTGCTTGTCATGGCATCTTCTCCCTGCTGTCACGGTCTTCTTCACACACTAAAGACAAACATCATCAGATCATAAAACAAGTTTCCTAACCTGGGGCCCAGAGGCTCCTGAGAGAGCCTGTGGATAGATTTCAGTTATTCTATAAATTTGGATGAGAAAAAATTTGCTCCTGCATAAAGAATTACCCCTTAATTTTTGTTTTCCACTAAGTGAGGTTGAACATTTCCTTCAATTATTTAAAAAATAACCTAATACAGTTTTTTTCATGAAGGGGTCCACTAGCCTTATCAGACTTGCAAATGGTCCTGTGATACAAAAAAGATCAAGAATTTCTGCTTTATGGATTAAGAAACTCAGAACCAGGGAAATGAAGAAACTTGATGAAAGGTTACACAGATAAAGACTGAAGAAAGACTGAGACCTCACTCCAAAACTAGCCCTCAGTCTACCATTTCCTCCCTGCCCCCTTCCTTCTCTTGGTTTTTCTTTTAATTAAACTGTAGGCCTGCAAGTGGCAACCAGAGGCAACATGGATTCACTTACTTTTGCCTGGTGGCCCTCATCATTGCAGAAACTAGGAACCTCTGTGAGAGAGAGAGAGAGAGAGAGAGAGAGAGAGAGAGAGAGAGAGAGAGAGAGTGAGAGTGTTAGTTTGGCTTTTAGACAAACCCACAGCTCTGTTTTTCTTAGTCTTTTTTATATTTCTTTTTCTTTTTGGCCATCTGGAAAATTAACGCTGGCTAGGGATCGGAACCTTGTTAGCCGCTTAAGTGATTGCACAATCCAGAAGCTGTGTCCTGAAGGGTCTGTAGAATTCAGGGTAGGCTTCCACTCTGGGGTCCCTCCACCTCCTTCAAGTAAAGAGCAAAGAAATCAGAAGCCTGTGAAGGGGGAGAAGTGAGCAAGGGCTTCCAAGATTCCAGATGTGATTGTGAGACAACATGTTATAGGGCAAATTGATTTCACCCCTGGGAAACTGGAGATTTTTTCCCCAAAGTTCTTGTCTGTAAAGCAGGCTAATGCTATTCCATATTAGTGCATTAAAGTGTGGCCTTATTAATTCAAACATAAAGGCAACAAAATAAGCTGTTAAATTTAAAATATAATACATATATAATGAGGGAAATGTGTGAAAGCTTTATTCAAATGAAAATACAGAAGTGTTTGAACTACTGAGGTATCTTTTGTGTTGAGTTATGAGCACATGTAATAGATTTAATTATTAATTTCCCCATTGTTCTATGCACACAGATAGGGTTCAAGGCACAGTCATTCTCTGGCTTTCATAGATCTAATTTGTATAATTATTGCCTGCATAAAGAATTGCTCCAATTCCTAGCTTTCTTCCTTCGCCTCATCCCTTCCACTCCCCCCCAAACCCCAATACTATTTCAATGCTACATTCCGAAAGGGGACACCTGCCATTTCTTTAGTCAGCTGATCATCTGGGCTGATGGAGTGAGCCACTGCCGATGACGTCCCCTTTCAAGTCTCTTTTGTCTAAGTGAATTATCGTGCCTCCTTTTAATTTTATTGAACAAATTGCATTTGTCAAGGTCTATCTTTGTAAATAAATGATAACTCGAGACACATGGATGTGTATTTCTGCTGTTCAAGGGCTCTCTCTCGTTCCATTTCTGGGAGGCAGATGAACATGAAACAAAGGAAAAACTTTCCTCTAAAAGCAATTATCTTTCTGCATTCCCATCAGTATAATTATATTGCAGGGAATTTTAAGAAGCTGGGGAAGGAGAATTGAATGCTTAAAACTGTGTTGGCTGAATTGTTATGCAAAAGTTGAGCTGACTGTATTGCATCATAGGAGGGTAGAAGCTCACTGCTGACTGAACGCCTCCGGTCCAGTGGGGGACCAGGGAAGGAGGCCAGATGTAGGCCTGTGCCCACCCAACCATTTCTCTTGAATAATATTTAATGTCGACTCTGAAACCTGAGGGCTAGAAGCAAGGTGGCTGTCGATAAAGAGACAAGAAATAGGGTGGCCATTTTCCATGAAAGGGTTTCCTTTGAAAACCTCCTTTGGCCCCGGGCCAGTCCAGTAACCTAACCAGTTTATGGTCTGGTCCAGTAAGGTTGATGGAGCATGGAGTAGCCTGTAAATGCACAGTAATGGAAGTGTCAATGAGGATGATACAGGAAAAAGAGAATAGCTCGTTTAGAAATAGGAGTGCAATTTGGGTGACTGCCATGATGCTGTGTCAGTGTCAGGCGTCCACAATGGTCATTTCCATCCTTGGCCCCCATTAAAGGAAGTCTGGTAGGAATAAGACTTGCTTCAGTGGGTTCTTTCCTATCATTCATTTTCCTCTGGACTAGTGGATAGATGAAATGATTCAGAATGAGAAGACCCAAGTTCAGATCTTGAATCTATCTTGTTTTATTTTTGCCTTTGTATCCCCAATACAGGAGAGGACCCCAGTATGGCATAGTGTAGAGATCAGACAGACCTGGGTTTGAATTCTACCTCTGATACATTCTGGGTATATGACCTTGATCAAGTGACTTAAATTCTTGTTGTTCAAGCCAACTTGAATACTATAAATTTCAAGGAGGTGCTGGCTGTCACAGGGGGACAGAGATTGCTTCGTCTCTATCCCAGTGAAATCATGCATCTGTAAAATGAGAAGGTTGGCCTAGAGACTTTCTAAAGTCGCTTCTGACTCAAAATCTAAGATTGTGACTGGACTATTTTTTGAAAGCCACTGCCATGAGCAATTACCACTATGCAAAGCATTTCGGATACAAAATGAGGCAAAAGTGAGTCCCTGACCTCAAGGAGCTTGCAATCTAATGGGGGGGAGACATCATGTAAACAAACATATACAAAGCAAGCTATATACAGGATAAATAGGAAATATTAATAGAGAAAAGTCATTGGAAATAAAATTGAAGATTATGGAAGGGTTGCTATTGAAGCTCATGTTGGCTAAGAATTAGCCAATAGGGGACCAAAGTCTCCTTTGATGGGTCAAAAGTGTTTTCAAGAGATAACAGAAAAGGGAATCAATAAGAATTGAAAAGAGTTTAGCAATCATCACATTGAAGCGATGGCTAGGTGGTACAGTGGATAGAGCACTGGCCCTGGAGTCAGGAGGGCCTGAGTTCAAGTGTGACCTCAGACACCTAATTACCTGGCTGTGTGGCCTTGGGCAAGCCACTTAACCCCATTGCCTTGCAAAAGCTAAAAATAAAAGAAAAATAATCATCACATTGAAATAAGAGATTAGTATCATGAGTTCCCCTTGGTGCTGATGGGTCTCTGGTCATGGGCTCCATTACAGTGAGTGCCATTTCAGGGAAACTGGGGGTGGGGTGGGGAGAAGAATTATCATCCAGGAAAGTAAACAAGATAGCTATAGGGAATGAGGAAGTTCTTCATCAAAGAAAATAGGCTAGATGTTGGGTTTTTTTTAGTTTTTTTGCAAGGCAAATGGAGTTAAGTGGCTTGCCCAAGGCCACACAGCTAGGTAATTATTAAGTGTCTGAAATGTGATTTGAACCCAGGTACTCCTGACTCCAAGGTTGGTGTTTTATCCACTACACCACCTAGCCACCCAAGGCTAGATTTTTAATGGGTACTTTTTTCATCTCTAAATTCTGCTATTGGGGATAAAAAGAGTTAACCTTGAAATCAATATCTTTTTGTACATTAACTCCCTTAATTAATACTATGTGGGCAATACCACCAAAGAGAATGGACTGGAAGAACCAACTAGTTCCCATGTACTCATGGCTACTCTCCCATAAGTATTTTGCCTCAACAATAAGTAAGCATTTTATTTTTTAAATGTGTTATTTTCATTTTAATATTTTATTTTAAATACTTTAAAATTGTATTTTCCCAAAATAATTTTTAATATTTGTTGTTTTTAAGTTATGAATTCCAAATAATATCCCCCCCTTCTCTCTTCTACCTCCCTGAGAAGTAAACAATCTGATATAGGTCATATTTGTGCAATAATGTGAGACATTTCCATAGTAGTCATTTTGTGGAAGAAAACTTGAACAAAACAAAAAAGAAAGAAAGAAAGAAAGAAAGAAAGAAAGAAAGAAAGAAAGAAAGAAAGAAAGAAGGAAAGAAAGAAAGAAAGAAAGAGAAAGGGGAAAGAAGGAAGGAAGGAAGAAAGAATAAATGAATGAATGAATGAATGAAAGGAAGAAGGTGAATAAAGGAAGGTAGGAATGAAGGAAGGAAGGAAGGGAGAAAAAAAAGAAAGAGAAAGGAAGGGAGAGAAATAAAAATGAGAATGAAAGAAAAAGAAGGAAGGAAAGAAAAAGAGAAACAAAAAGAAAAAGTGGAAAATGTTATGCTTTGATCTGTATTCAGGTACCATCAAGTCTTTCTCTGGAGGTAGATAGCATGTTTTCATCATGAGTCTATTGAGATTGTCTTAGATCATTTCATTGCTGAGAATAACTAAGTCAGTCACAGTTTTCCATTGTCAATATTGCTGTTACTGTGTACTATGTTCTCCTGGTTCTACTTATATTATCCTGCATCAATTCATGCAAGTGTTTTCAGGTTTTTCTGAAATCATCCTGCTCATCATTCCTTATAGCACAATAATATTCCATTAAGACTATATACCAAAACATTTTCTATCAATTACTCAATTGATTGGCACTCCCTCAATTTCCAGTTCTTTGCAACCTCAAAAAAGAGTTGCTACAAATATTTTTGTACAAATAGATTCTTTTTCCTTTTTGAAAAAAATCTCTTTGGAATAAGGACCTAGTAGTGGTATTGTTGGATAATAGCTCTTTGGGCAAAGTTCCAAATGGTTCTTCAGGATGGTTGAATAGAGTTCACAACTCCACCAACCAGGCATTGGTGTCCCAGTTTTCTCACATCCCCCTCCATCATTTATAATTTCCCTTTTCATATTGGCCAGTTTGATAGGTTTAAGGTGATACCTCAGAATGGTCTTAAATTGCATTTCTCTAATCAATAGAGATTTAGAGCATTTTTTCATATGACTATAGATAGCTTTGATTTCTTCTTCTGAAAACTGCCGGTTCATATTCTTTGACCATTTTAACAACTGAAGAATGAGTTCTATTCTTAAAAATTTGACTCAGTTCTTTATATTTTTGAAAAATGAGATCTTTAGCAGAGATATTTACTATAAAACTTTAATATAATCAAAATTATTCAATTTCTATTTCATAATACTCTCTATGTTTAACAATAATTTTTTAAAAGTGTCTTCTCCAAACCACACATTGGCTTAAATGTTGGAGATGCAAAGATAGAAAGGAAAAAAAAATGAGCTTGCCCTCAGGATCTTGTATTATGTAGAAAAATATCTTTCCCACCAGTCAGAATTATAGTGATTCCTGTGGACCAGGCTACAAAGGTGAGGACATTTCTTTCTTTGTGGCCACTAGGTGGCTCAATGGATGGATAAAGTGCAAAAAGACCTGAGTTCAAATTTGGTTTCAGATAGTTATTAGCAGTATGACCCTGGACAAGTCACTTAACTTCTATTTGCCTCAGTTTCCTCTACTATAAAACAAGGATAATAATCACACTTTCCTCTCAGGATTATTGTCAGGATCAAATGGGTCAACGCTTCACCATCAGAGGCTCAGCTCATCTCTGCCTCACCTGCCTCCCCCCACTACATTTCCTGGGTATACTTTGGGCAGGGTCTTGTCCAACAAGTTGGATATTCAGGCGGCACGCAAAGGAGACCAGTCCTGAACAACCCATCATTAACCAATAAGCATTTAGCAAGAATCTGTTATGGACCATATAATGGGACAGGTAGAAACACTGAAATGTTGGCCGCCTCCAAACTTTTGCCTAGGGCTGGAGTCAGCCTTTTATAATCAAATCTGACCATTTCTCTCCCCCTATGAAAAGCACTGGAATCACCAAACAGGATTTTCATTCCTTTCAGTGATTCTTCTTCAGCAGTGGTTGAGGAAACCCATTACTTTCTCAGACCTCCTAAGCCAGAGCTCATATTGGTTTGGAAGGTTGGTCTGTAAGCCAATCAATGGCAGTCAGGAAAATCTGTATTCTAATTCTTCTTTAGAAACTTATTAGCTGTATTTCCTTGGGTAAGCGACTTGATTTGACTTGGTCTCCTCATCTGTGTTGTTGTTATTCAGTAGCTGTGTCCGACTCTTTGTGACCCCTTTTGTTTTGTTTTGTTTTTTTAGCAGAGATACTGGAGTGGTTTTTCTTTCTCTAAGATTTTTACACAGGAAGAAATGGAGGCAAACAAGGTTCAATGACTTGCCCAAAAGTTTGGAGGAGGCAAACATTTCAGTGTTTCTACCTGTTGCATTTAAGGTGGTAAGTGTCTGAGCTGGGATTTGAACCCAGGAAGATGAGTCTTCCTGACTTCAGGTCCTGCATGCTATCTACTGTACCACCTAGCTGCCATCCTCATCTATAAAATGGGCATAATAATAGCAGCCCATCTCCTAGAGTTGTTGTAAGGATTAAATGAGGTAATGAATGCAAAGTATATGTAAATCTTAAAGCACTTATGTAGTCTAGCAGCTACTATTATTATCAATAAACCTTTATTAACAGTTTTTTAAATGTGCCTGGCACAGTTAAGCTCTCCAGAAGTGTGTATTCTAATGGGACAGACAATATGTAAATAACCACATAGCTAGATGTTCTACACAGTGTAAATGGAAGGTATTCTCAGAAGGACCAAGTCTATTTACAATAATGTAAATGTAGGCGTATCAGATCATAGTCTCAGATTTGGAAGGAATCTTGGCTTCATTTTATAGATGGAGAAACAGAATTACATAGAGGGCCTATGACTTGCCCAAGGTCCCCTAGTGGCAAAGGACTTATATGAACCCAGGATCTTTCTTTCAAAACTCATCAGTCAGTATAAGGTCGGGCTACTTAGGAGGTGGCATAAAGGTGGGATAAGGACAATGATCAATAAATGTCTTTTCCTCTGCTTCTTTCAAGTAATCTTTGGCCAGTCAACTATGCAAAGCACCCTTCCTCACTCCTTTTCCCAATTGGTTGATTATCTTGTCTCTTTTCCCCCTCCCTTTCACCAGAGACCCAGAATTCTATTTTCTACTTCTTACTCCTTCTCTTGGCTACCATCCAAATTCCTGGCCTTCATCACTTCTTACCTGGACTAGGGCAACAAGTTTCCTGACAGAATATCCTGCCTTCATCTTTTCCCCAATCCAATCCATTTCTCACAATGCTGCTATGTTGATATTCCTGAAGCACATCTGAAGGGTCAGTCTCTTGTTCAAAACCTCCTCAGTGGCTCCCTATTGCCTCTAGGGGAAACAAATGATCAACTACCCTATTACACAGAAAGAATGTTCTGGAGCTAACTCCAACAAATGAATTGATTGTTCAGTTTTCTGCATGAGTATTTATTTGTACCTTGAAAATGGACAAAATATAAATTAGGACCGCATTTATTTTTTGTTGACTGTCTATACTTAAGAAAGTGATGGAGAAAATGTTAAGAATGAAGTTTAAAGTGAAAAGGTATCATGGGTACATTTCCCCCTGGAAAGCTGGTTGTTAAACATTTACTATCATACCAATTTCTGTTTGACATTTTAATACCTTTCATAAGTTACATCCAATTCATTTAGGCCGATTTCACAACATTTCCTCTCTAATACTGTATATTTCAGCCAGATCACATGCTGTTTCCCATGCCACACATTCCATTTCTTTGCCCTTGTACAGGCTGTTGTTCTTAGGACGCTTTCCTTCTTTGCTTCTGTCTCTGGTAAACCCTTGGGTGGAACAAGTCTGAGTGCTAGACTTTGAGTCAAGAAGATCTGAATTCAAATCTTGATTTAGACACTTACTAGCTGGGTGACCCTGGACAAGTAACTTGACATTTTTCCTTACCTGCAAAATGGGAATAATTATAGGACCTCTCTCACAAATCTGTTGTGAGAATAAAATGAAATAATATGTATAGTGCTTTCCTCATAAGCCCTGTATAAATGCTAGTGAGTAAATTATTATTATATTATCTTATATCATATTATACTGATATCTTGATAGGATATACTATACTATATTATATGTTATATATATCTTATTATATATGATAGTTATTATATACCATGTCAGATATAACATACATATTATATTATTATTCCTATTACTATTATTACTTGGTCAGTCTTTACTGATCCTTTCCTCTTTCTCCTTTTGGTATTCTCCTTCACCTAAAAAAAATTTGTAATTGCTTTGTATATCTTAGACATTGTAGGTGCTGCTTTTTCCAAATACAATGGAATCTCCTTGAAGCAGTGTCACAGGTCTTGGTTCATGAAAGGCAATCAGTGGGCACTCAGTGAATAGAACTGAATCACATTTTATAAAAAAAAAAACACAGCAAAGAACAGAAAGTAAAGGCCTAAGGCAAGAGGGTACAGTGGGAAGAACTCAGACAGCTTGGCTTGGACAAGTCACTTTACTGCTATAGACTGCCTTTTCCTCTTCTAGAAAATGAGAGAATTGGATTGGCAGTCAGTCCATCTCCCTGGGCCTCAGTTTCCTCTTTTATAAAATAAGAAGCTTGACTTAGTCGATTCTTAATCTTATTTAAATTCTTTGGCTTTGGTTTCCTCTTCTGTAAAGTCTGGGATTGGACTAGATTGTCCCTTTCAGCTGGAAACTCATGATCCTGAGATCCTTGAGGATTTAGCAAGCTCTTCGCAAACACTTGAAGAATTGAATTCTGCATCCTTTCCTCTACCTCTTTCCTCCAACCTGTTGCTTGTCAAAAATACAAATCCTCTAGTGAGCAGTCCCTCAGCCTGGGTTAATGGTTCTGCATCCCAGAAGCCTGTCTTCTGGGCAAGTAATTATTACTTTCTATTATTGTACTTCTCCCTTTCCTTTCCTATTTCAAGTAACACATAAACCCTAGTCTCCGAGGCTGGATACCACTGAGGAGGGGAAATGGAGCAAGTATCAAATTGCTGCTGAGCCAACAAGAATGGTCTTTAAATACTGCTCAGATGACCGAACAGGATGGGTCAGGAAGGTGCTTAATTGAGCGATGACTCAGCAGCACCCCATGACTGGCTTGCCCCTCGCTGGAGGATGGGCATGGAAGCCATGTGGCCAGTGCGTCTAAGGATGAGCCTGTTTTCTCACTTAGTTTGTGAATCCTTCCCTGGAACAACTGTCAACTCCGTGGTGGGCCTGAACGGGAGTTAGGATGATCTGGTTAAACACAGAAATTAGAGGGTTTTAAAAGAGAACACACAGGTTCCTTTGATGAAAATCTGCCTTACTTTAAGACTAATCCAGGGCCCAGAGAGGGGCAACCAGCCAGAACTAAGACCACTTTCTCCATGGGCAACTGTCCAATCATTATAATGACTCTACAATGGCCTGACTCATACCAGTAAAGCTAATGGGTTGTCACCAAACTGGTTCATACTCAGAGGTGCCCTCTTATCCTATATATACTCTATTAAAAGTGGATCTGGGCCAAGCAGGGCTAACTCAGCTTCAGGGTTAGAAGAGAGGAATAAATGTCCCGAGGGGGCTGGTCTGCAGGATGCCAACTAAGTGTGGTTAACTTTAGGCTGGCAGGAGAAGTCTACTTTAGCTTGTTAGCCTTGTCATAGTAGTAACCTAGACAATATTCTGGGCAAGACCGCCTTGGTATAGGTTTGTGGCATGATGAATAAGACATTGGATTTGAATTTGGAGTTGAAATGACCTGAGATTAAATCTAATTCAGACATTCTTCATGACTGTGATCAAATCATTTAACCCTTGTATTCCTCTATAAAATGAGAGGGTTAGATTTGATGACCTCTAAGGTCCCTTCTAGGGGTAAATGTATTATCTATTAATATAATTATTATATATAATATATAATTTTATTTTATATTTACTATATAATTAAAATCTAATATAATAATAATAATAATAATAAATCCATTATCCCCATGATCCTTGCTCTTGTATTCTAGCCCCCATGAATCATGAATGCCTCCCTGATGAATTGCAGACCTTCATGAAACCCTCTTCAGTAACCATCACTCTACCTATTCTTGTTCTTCTCCATAGTAACAGAACCTTTCACAGAGTTAACACCATCACCCCTAGAGCTCAAGTGTTTCTCCAAATATGTTGTTTCTGGCTGAGTGTTTGTGAAGCCTCTTCTCCTGGTCTCCCACTGGCCTGGAGAGGTTTGTATCTGCCATGCATTCAAACTGAATGTGTTCCAACAGCATCAGACCATTCTAGCACACGGCTTCTCACCCACATCATTCCCCTGTCCCCAAAGAACATAAAACCTTTCATGCTTTTGGCCAGGCACCACACTCGGGGTTGTTTTATAGTTTTATTGAAAAAAACATTTTTTTTGACAGAAATGGAAACAGATGATTTGGAGAGGCTGGGACTTCCACAAGGTCAGTCGAGGAGAAAAGAGGGAGATTAATAACAGAACTTGTGCTTCTTGTATCTATCTGTTGCCTCCTTTTCATGAACAACCCTGGCAGGACATAATCTGGATTTTATTTTGAGTCCTCTCTGTTGGAGCTGACTATGATACTCTTTTCTTATTGCCTCTAGGACAGGGATCCTTAATTCTTTTGCAAGTCCTGCTGGGAAGACAAAAAGTTTAGCTTAGACATGGTTCCTTCTCTTATGGACCTTATAGCTTAGAAGCAGAATAAGGAATCAGGTGTTTAAACAATATTATTCAAAGCAAGAACCAGAAATTTGGGGCAAAATATAACAGATTGATGTAATCTTGGGGAGATTCAGGTCACTAGGTGTAGATGCACTCTAGCCTCTTAATGGACCAGAGGACTCGGAAATAAGATTGCTGAATCACTGTTATTACTCTTCAAAATACTGAGGAAAACTAGGGAAATCTGCAGAAGAGCAAATTCCTGATTTGCCCCAAAGGGAAGAGGATGAAGTATAAAAATTAATAGGTAGTAAACTTGGGTCCAATTTCTGGAAAAATTCTAGAATCTATTAGTAAAGTATGGCTGATGACCATCCCCCAAAGCATCAGTAGGGCTTCTCAAGAATATGTCATGCTATGTAAAACTCATTTTATTTTATGATACAGATATCAGTCTGTTAGATCTGGAAAATTCTTCAGATAAAGTGTACCTACATTTTAGGTAATCCTTTTGACAGGTAATCCTTTTGACAGGTTTTATCTCCACAGTCTTATAGAAAAGAGGAGCTAAGGAGTAGATAGATAATAGTGCAGACAAGTGGATTCAAGGCTGGTTGAATAGCCATAGCCATATTTAACTGAAATTAGAAAGCTAGACCCAGAATTTATATGTGATATGTTGGACATGGAATCAGAAGACCTGGGGTCCAGTTCCACTTACCTCCTTTGTTAACCATATGGCCTTAGACAAACCAAGCATTTGATCTTCACTTCCTGCATCAATGACTTGAAGATAATTATACTTGTTCCACTTGCCTCACAGTCTTATCATGAAAACATAATTTAGCACAGATGGGTCACTAGTGGTAGAGATTCACTGAAGATGATTGGTTACTGAAGGTGGGGAGGATGGAGTCTAGTCACCTCAGGTTCCAAGATGCTTGGTCCACCAAAGCAGCCAGAACGGATGTCCAACAACTCAAGGATTCATTTGATTATTGCTGCATGTATTATTAGAATCCCTTTAATGATTAGTTGTTGACTCTCTTCCACTCTTAAAGAAGGGCTGAGTCCTGATTTCAGAGAAGAGCTATAGAGAAGGGAAAAGCTGGGATTCTGTTCCACAGTCCAAGTCCTAAGGAGGGGGGTTCAGAAGAGGAATGGCAACTGTGAAAAACCAGTGGGAGAAGCAGCAAGCAAAGCCCAGGACTTGCTAATGGAAAAGAAGATGGGGTAGGGTAGGATACAGTGGGCAGTTGGCACCATAAGAGGAGACCCCACTTCTTTGAAAACAAAGAAAGGGAGAACCAAGAGTCAGAATTGTCCAGGATCAGGGTCAGAGAGGAATGTGTGGACTAGTCATCAGGCAATTTCATGATTGCCTTATTGCTCTCAATCACTTCTGCTTTATTGGGGCTGTCAAGAACCCTTGCACTCTTTCTGTTCCTGGGCTGCCCACATGATTCTTCTTCAGCTTTAAAGACAAAGGAAGGGAAAAGATGGGAATTGACTCCATGACTTTTTGGATATTCCTTGAAGTTTAAGGTAAGAAATTCAGCTGCAGAGTTGTATGGGACCGTGATAGCAAGAAGAGAAGAGTGGGGTCGAGAAGCTAGGAGGGCTGACTCACAGCAGCCGTGACTCAAGTTCAGCTAGATTAACTGAAGAATTTGTAGAGGGGGCAAGAATAGCATTCATTTGAGAATTAGATTTCCTGGAGCTTTTTTTTTTATATCTTAAGAACCTAAAACAAGATTTAGAATGCAAAGGGACCCTAGCGGCTATTGAATCCATCACTTTCATTTAACAGAAGGCAGGAATGGTTTTTTTAAATTATAAAACTTATTTTAATATCAGATTCAGGATTTGAACCCAGGTCCTCTCTTTTCTTTCCATTATATCATGCTTGCTTCTCTGAGTTTCTTAGTTTCTAAAATGAAGATTGGACTAGAAGATCTCTCTCTCTCTCTCTCTCTCTCGTCTATTTGCCTCTCATCCCTTGTCTAGTTCAGATAGTAGGTTAGCAATACCCAAAAGGTATTGACTCAACTATCATATTCTTCCTATTCTTTAGACACTGCTTCCACCCTCTTGATTGCTTGGATGGATCACAACTCATTTCCCTAAGTGGGGCAGTTTTATAGACTTTAATTTATGTCTTTTTGTCCCTCTCAACCTCTGCCCTGTGTTTGCTCAGTCTGGGAATGGCAGGGTTACTGTTCTTAAATGTAATTGGTGCAAATGAGAGCCAGAGCAAGTGTCTATAGGATCCAAAAGCTTGGAATTTCCTGTTCAGCTACAGACCACTGGCTAACTTACATTTACATAAACATAACCTGATGACTTTCCTTTCCCCTTGCTCCTCACTTGGTGAATAAACAGTATTCATTGAGTAACCCCCTCCCAAAAAAGCATTTTAACTCTGTGGTGGGATAAAAGATTTGTAATGATCTCTGATCCCAAGGGGATTGCTATCTAAACACAGAAGACATGACAAGGCAGAAAAAGGCTGGAGACTAGAAGATTTAGAGATAACATGAAAATTTTGCAGGGCTTGGAAAGGTTGGAGTCGGGGAGAGGGGGATCACTTCGTTTAGCTCCAGAAAGCAGACTAGGAACAGGAACTAGAAATATACACCAAGTAGTAGACTTAAGTGTCTACTGGGTTCAAAGACCTGGGTTCAAATCCCTTCTCCAACAATAAGAATTGCTATCTTTTTCGCTCAGTTTCCTCATCTCTTTGATGGGAATAAAAAATTGCACCATGCTCTCAGGTTTGTTGTGGAGCTCAAATGAGATAATGTATATAGAGTGCTACATAAATATTATTTTAAGGGAACAAAATGGAAGTTGCAGAGGGGATAGTTCAATGGTCTGAAAAAACCTTTCTAAACTTAGAGATTTATACTTACTATGTTAGATAATGAGTCACATTACTGTTTCCTAAAAGGTTCCTCTAGAAAGATGAATCTTGTGCTATGGTTCAGGGTTACTTGGAGAAGAGAAAGTTTGGCAGAAAAAAGACCAGTTTAGATCTTGTAACCTTAAGTGAGAGAGCTCCTCATCAAATGAATAAACTGGATAGCCAATGGTTAGAGAGCCAATGGTTAGAATCTATGACTGTCTTTTCAACTTTGATTTTCTGTGACTCTGGGATCATCCAATATGCAACACGGTCAGGAGAAATGGGAGATCTAGTGCCAACTTCGTCACTAGCTATAGTGAGGTATAATTTCCAGAGTCTCCTCTTTCTTCTTTCTTCTTCCTTCTTCTTCTTCCTTCTTCTCCTTCCTCCTCCTCCTCCTCTTCTTCTTTTTTTCTTCTTCTTCTCCTTCTTCTTCTTCTTCTTCTTCTTCTTCTTCTTCTTCTTCTTCTTCTTCTCCTCTCTCTCCTCCTCCTCCTTCTTCTCCTTCTCCTTCTTTCACCTTCTTCTTCTTTCTTCTTTTCTTCTTCTCTTTTTCTTCTTCCTTCTTTTTGCAAGGCATTAGGGTTAAGTGACTTGCTCAAGGTCACACAGCTAAGTAATTAAGTGTCTGTGGCCAGATTTGACCTCAGGTCCTCCTGAGGGCTGGTGCTCTATCCACTGCACTACCTAACTACCTCCCCCCCCCCAATTCTTTACAGTTCAAGTGAAGTGACTTGCCCAAAGTCAGGATTTGTTTGAAGAGAACCAATGACACCAGAAAGGTGATGTCTTGAGTGGACTAGAGCTGTGTAAACTCATCAGTCTCCCTCTCTCCTTCAGAGTCACCTGAGTCTAATGACAAGACACAAGTCAGGATGACTGGTGATGGTTCCCAGTCACAGAACTAGTAAACATTTGAGGCTGAATTTGAGCTTTGATCTTTTTGATCCCAGACTCTATCCCTCTGGGCCACCCACTTGCCTCAGTTAAAAGCTGAAGGCTATGTTATCAACTTTAAATCTATGATCCTATGGAATAGGGCAGTTCAGAACGAAGAAAATTCCTTCTACCAGTACAGAAACCTTTTCTATATTGTATATAATTAGAATATGGATAGATTTAGTGACTTTGCCAGGGCTACATAGTCATTATATGTCAGAGGCAGGATTTAAACTCAGACCATCCTAACTCCTAGACTAGCTTTCTATCAAGAGATATCACAACTACTCCAAATAGCATCACAAGTATGAATGGACATATGTGTGTATAATGTTAATAAAAGACTAGGAAAAATGTGATGGTTGAGTCAATACCTTTTGGGTATTGCTAACCTACTATCTGAACTAGACAAGGGATGAGAGGCAGATAGACAGAGAGAGAGAGAGAGAGAGAGAGAGAGAGAGAGAGAGAGAGAGAGAGAGATCTTCTATGTATGAAGTAATCTAGAAGTACATAGAAGTAATCTAGTACTATTTTTGGAGACTTTTGGAAGACCAAAACCAATGAAGTGTTTTTCTTGCTAGTGTTGAATTTTTCTCATTTCTTCAATGAGAAATAACTCTCCTTTTCAAGATGACCTTCTGGGTTCTTATACTCTTTTTGTGTTCTATTGCTGACTCACAGGAGAAGAAGATCTCAGAATGAACATGAGCAGTGGTAGATGACTTTTGACCTTTTATTAGTCACCCCTTCCATTTTACAGATTGGTTCCTGTACTTCATTAATGGGGTAGACCAAAATGACATCACTACATTTGTGTGTGACTGACTGTGGCTGATCAAACCAATATGAATTTGGAATGCTCTACCACAGTTTGGGCACAAATAGTCTATGTGAATACCTGGGGTGGGTATTCAAAACTTATGAATGGTCCTGTGCCAGTGTCTCCCTTGCAATTATAAAGTTCTTCCATTGGCAATGAGGTTGACACTTGTATTGCCAGAGCTAGCTCAGTATTTGTGAGACTCCAACAGAAAGTATGAGAGAGAAGAGATATAAGACTAATGACCAAACTGAAGGTCTATAGAGATGTTGTGTCAACCTCATTGCTATATACTTGTGAAACCTGGACAGTCTACCAGCTCCATGTCAGGAAACTGAATTGTTTCCATTTAAATTGTCTCAGGAAGATTCTGAAGATCACCTGGCAGAAGATACCAGACACTGAGGTCCTTTCTCGAGTTAAACCACTTAGCATTCCAACATTACTACAGAGTGCAACTACGATGGGCTGGACACATTGTTAGAATACCAGACATACACTTGCCAAAAAGACTATTTTATGGAGAACTCACATGGGACAAACACATATGAGACATGGGAGCGGTAAGTCACACTGGTCACCTGACTTCTAGCCCAGCTCTCTTTCCATTATATTGAAAACAAACAGAACAGACCCTGTTCTCCAAGATAATGGCAGTTAAGAGTGGAGAACTTCTCCTTCAGTCTCTAATTCAAAGTCTGAGTGATGTACTGAAATGGAAAATGCCAATTTTTCAGAATGCTCAGCTACAGTGGTGGGGTGGGGGAGGATTACGGGCAGAGGGACTGGGAGACTTCAGTAGTTTTTAACAGGTGAATTTATCATCTGGTTAGCCAGGACAATTAGTGCAATACTGGATGACTAGTTTGGCTTCTAGTACAGTGACAAGACCTCTGGCATTATGTGACCTTGGGAAAAATCACTTAACATCTCTTTGCCTCAGTTTCTCCAACTGTAAAATAAAGGGATTGGACTACATGACCCCCAAAGATTCCTTCCATTTCTAAATCTATGCTTCCTTGGCCTCCTCAGAGTCTGGGGGGGTGTCTCTGACTATGGAGTGTTGCAGCATCATTCCCCATATTGTAATTCTATGTCTAAGGGAAAGAAATAAATATTTATTAAGTATCTATCATGTGCCATTACTGAGTTAAAAGCTTCCCAAATATTATCTCCTTACATCTTCATGAGAACCCTGGGAGGTAGATGCCCATTTTTTAGTTGAAGAAATGGGGTAGAGATTAAGTGACTCACCCAAGGTCACAATTGAATTTTTATTTGAACTCAGGTCTTGATTCCAAGCTCAGTCCTCTATCCATTGTGTCACCTAGCTGCAAAAAAAAAATGAAGAGTATATTTTATTTTTCATGCTCCAGAATCAAAGATCACTAATTATGGTTGAGTGATAGAGTAGAAAGAACAACAAACTTGACATCACAGGACGTTGAACTGGATGGCCTCTAGCATCCTTTCCAAATCTAGAAAGATAATCCTAGAGTTAGGTGGTACAGTGGATGGAGTCTGGAGTCAGGAAGACCTGAGTTCAAATCCCTTCTCACTTCACATCTGTCTTAGTTTTCTTATCTGGGATAAAAAAGAGTTTTGAATTCAGTGATTCTTATCAACTCTAAATTTATGATCCTATGGAATAGGGCAGTTCAGAACGAAGAAAATTCCTTCTACCAGTACAGAAACCTTTTCTATATTGTATATAATTAGAATATGGATGGATTTAGTGATTTTCCCAGGGCTACATAGTCATTATATGTCAGAGGCAGGATTTAAACTTAGACCATCCTAACTCCTAGACTAGCTTTCTATCAAGAGATATCGCAACTACTCCAAATAGCATCACAAGTATGAATGGACATATAAGTGTGTATAATGTGAAACTTTGACATTGAATTCCTTCCATATAGACAGTGAGAGAGTACATTTCTGAACTAGGTGTGGACCACTAAAAATGGTGCATGAGGGCCTCTCTCCAATAGGAAGCTATAAAATAAGAATTCCTCTCAGTCCAAGGCTTCTTGACAAGTGTGATTAATCACTTTATCCTCATGATGCAGAGGAACTAACCAGATAGGTCACTGTTGACTCTGTTGGGTTCTTGTCTTTTATACTTGACAAAGGAGAACTTCATTGGCTCATTTTGGATAAAACGAAGTAGTCAGAGTCAGCCTCCTCTGGTGGACCCACCTGGGCAGGAGCAAGCTTTGGATCTCCTTGTCTCACCCCCCCCCCAAACCTTCAACCCCTTTTTGTTGCTAAAAAAATTAGTTCTTATAAAAAAAACCCAACCATTTATAGTGTATTCTTTATTGTCCGCTAATCCTGCCCAAGCTCATTAAATGGCTGTGTGGGTTATTTGCTATAGTTAGAATTATCAAAGGCATTTTTCAGCAGGGGCACCAGGACAAACATGGATTCCAAAGCCAACTCCCCACAATAACAAGGCATGTTTGGATCAGACTTGACCAGATGACCCTGTTCATTGGCGATCCCTTCTTAATTTTCGGCACCAGGGTCATCCCGCAAAGATTCTTACCATAAGTCACTGTTCACCACTCTCATGAAAAAGATGTGACTTATTAGAAAGCTCACTGTACTCAGTGTAGTTAATGAGATGTGGAAAGCTTTGTAATTTGATTTGCTGGGCCATATGCTGTAAGGGGATACTGCTGATTTCATTCCTCCCTGTTTAATTTAAGCAGTATGCAATATCTTCTTCGTATGGCTACTTATATAATAAAAATTAACTTGGGGTATAAAAAAATACACCATTGTGGGGTTTATGACTTGGTGTGGTTCAGTCTCAAGTGTTTTTCATTTCAACATCTGTAAGTAATGTGTGGGTCTAATTTTAAATCCCGGCAAATATTTTCCATTTAACATTGGGTTGAACTGACAAGTTTGCCGAGGTGGCTTGCAGGGATCGCCAGTAACAGATACTTGCAGTATCCCCAAGGCTATATTGTCTTTTCTTTTTCTTAATTGAAGATAGCAGTAATTCAAAACTTGGTCTTTTTTGACCCTTTTTTAACAACTTGCGGGGTTGCAAAAAACGAACTCATAGAGGCAGCCTCCAATCCCCTTAAGCCCCAGCTGGAGCGGAATCTCTTACCAACTCTCCAAACAGTTACCTTGGTCCTTGCTTTTCCCTTACGACATCTGCTTGCAAGGACATCCATTACAAGTTCAGGGAGGCTTGATGTGGGGAAAAAGGCTGTCACAGATTCCACTCCGAACAATGGAACACTTAATAGGAAATTTCAAGGGAGGCTTGGTAGGGACATGCTAGGGGGGGGAGGGAGATGAAGTAGTAAAGTGAGATTATGGAAGCATCATGAACCCCAGAGGGAAATCCAAGGATCCAAGTTCAAGTTGTATGCCTACTACTTAAAATTTTATTTCAATTCAGCAAACATCTATCATTCATGCCAAATGTTCTAGACACCGGGGTGAGGCTGGGGTTATGTGAGCATAGATCAGAAAAAAAACTTACATCTTTATTTTTACTAACCTTTGAGATTTAGCATTTCTTTCTATTATTAATTTTTTTGAAAACCACTATTATTCAGAGAAGGGGGCAGGGCTTCTAAGTTTCACCAGGCTACCAATAGGGTTCATTAATACAAAAAAGTTTAGGATTCACAGTTCTAGTGATACAAACCCAAAATAATATCTTCCCTCAAAGGAGTTTGGGGAGGAGATAATATACAAAAAAGCATAAATATAAAGGCATTTTGAGGTGTGTTTATAAGATAGATGGGCAGCTAGGTGGTGCAGCAGATAGAGCACTGGTCTTGGAGTCAGGAGGACAGGAGTTCGAATGTGACTTCAGACACTTGACACTAACTGTGTGATCCTGGGCAAGCCACTTCACCCTGATTGCCTTGCATTTAGGGCCATCTTCAGTCATTCTAATTCATATCTGGCCACTAGACCCAGATGGTTCTGGAGAAGTAATATATGATATCTCTGGAAAAGCTGCTTGGGGGCACCTAGATGGTGCAGTGAATAGAATCCCAGCCCTGGAGTCAGGGAGACCTGAGTTCAAATTTAGCCTCAGACACTTAATACTTACCTAGCTGTGTGACCTTGGGCAAGTCACTTAATCCTTGCAAAAACAAAAAAAAAGAGAGAAAATGATTGAAGGCATCTTAAGTGGGGTTTTAAATATTGGACAGAGCTATCTTGCATCCAGGAGCAATAGGGAAACACTTGAGCAGAGCCATGGCAGGCTCGAATTTTCTTCTTGCCATTTAAAAACTCTCCCAGATGGCTAACAAAGGGAGAGTAGAGTGGAATCTCAGCTTCTCAGAATCTATATAGATCTGGCCAGGCAAGGGTCCATCCCTCTGTTCCAAAATGACCTTGATCTAATGATCTTGACTTTCCTTGATCAAGGTCAACCACCTTATGTCAAAATAATAGCATCCCCTGACAAAACAAAAGATTGAATGCACAAACTTGGGTGGAGAGATCATGAAGAATACCAGCACCAAACTTTTTAATTTAATTAATTAAGGGTAAAAACAGCACATACATATAATCTTGTTTTTATTGATCTTTATCCAGAATGCCTGGTTCAGGACCAAGGTAGAGATGGTGAGTGAAGCAGGGGGAGACACACCTAGAAACATCAAACTATTTCCCATACTGACTTCAGAAAAAAAAAATTGGGATCTGCAGGGGTGGGCAGAAGAAATGAGACAACTAAAAGAGAGGCCTTGCCTTGAATTTAAGTGTAACAGAGAAGTCTAGATTTAGAGCCAACAAAGAATTGAGTTCATTTAGTCTAACCAAGTCCATTTTACAAATGGGGAAATTTCGGCTAACAGACTTGAAATGAGTTTTTCAACACCAACTGTCTAATCAGAGGCAAAGTTGAAAACTGACCCCAGATCTGACTCCAAATCCAGTTTTTTTTTGCCATTGCACTGTGAAATCTTTCAAGAGTTTGCTTCTCTTATTTTGGGGGAGATAAGTGCATTATTCATTCAAATGAAATAAATTAAATAATGGACTTCTGGGTCTTGATCTCTAATCAATTTCTGAAATGAGTGGGTAACTTTGGATACCCCATCCAGCAAGCAGCTGGGAATGAGAACAAGTTGAATCCAATGACAGTGCCTACCACTGGGGGTCAGAATAAGCATGTTAAGTGTGAATGTGGACAACCTTTCCTGAACTTTCTCAGAAGGAGAAGCTAACTGTGAACAGAACTAACACACTCCAAGAAATCAAAGGCTGACCTCAACCACTAATGGGGGATGCATCTTAGGTGTTCCTGGAGATATAGCCTCAGCCTCTTCTTCCCTCAAGTTCAAGTCACCAGCCAGTATTTGGGGAGCAAAGCCAAGGTCCCCCCCCATTTCCCCCAAATCTGCCAGATTCAAGGGTCTAAGTTATCTTTAAAGTGAGTCAAACAGGTTGACAGATGCTGGGCCTCTGATAACAAAAGCAGCCCAGCCCCACTGAAGATTCCACATAGAAATGAAATGCTTCATTTGGATGCAGAATGAATACTAAAGAATGGAAAGGATGAGTTTAGTCCCTTGAAATCTCAGAGTGGAGGCTTGTTATTTCTTCACATCATGCTTGAGAGGAAAAAGTAGAGAAGAAACCATCGAAAAAAGCCCCTAAACAAGCTTTAATTTTCATTTAGTTGCTGTTATTTCCTTTAGATCAAGGTTGCCTTCTTGTTAACCCTGGACTACAGATGCAGAAAATGAGATTTCCCCCCACAGAGGGATTAGCCACAAAGAAGAGTTTTGGAATGTGAAGTCCTTGAGAGAGGGGATCAATGGGTCTGAGATGTTTGGGGGGAGAAAAATCTTCAGGGTTGGAGAGCTAGGCTAAGGCTCTTTTGAAAAAGTTCCAAAATTATCCTCATTTAAAAGAGTTGTGGATAAAAAAGTAAGCTACTCTTTTCTTCCCCAGAAAGTCACTTTGTTTTTTCATCTCTAGGATATTGTTAATACTGAAGATCTGGGATGCCATGACAGTTCTAAAATTGAGGATTTAAAATCAAGGCTATGAATATTTTTCCCTCCAAAGGTCATTATGTAGAAGTCACCAAATTCCTTTCTCATTCATGGATCATAGATTAAGAACTGAAATGGATCTTCAAGCTCATCAGTTCCAACCCTTCATTTTATAAATGAGGAAATAGAAACCCAGAGGGGCTAACGACCTGGCCCATAATCAGACAGATAGTAAATGTTGAAGTCAGGATTCAAACAAGATCATCTTTGTAAAGTGTTTAAAACACTGTCTGACATATAGGAGGCACTTTAAAAATGCTTATTTTCTTCCTTTTTTCCTTCCCTACCTCTTTCCTTTCCCTTCTTCCTTCCTTCCTTCCTCTCTCCCTCCTTTCCTTTCCTTCCTTCCTTCCTTCCTTCCTTCCTTCCTTCCTTCCTTCCTTCCTTCCTTCCTTCCTTCCTTCCTTCCTTCCTTCCTTCCTTCCTTCCTGGAAAATGTTCCGCCGAAGGGCAGGAGATGTGATGCAAGGACACTCTCAAGGTCTCTCTTAAGAACTTTGGAGTCAATTGGAAGACATGGGAGGCACTGGCACAGGACTGCCCAGAATGGCACATGCACATGAGAGAAGGTTCTATACTCTATGAACAAAGCAGAATTGCAGTAACTTAAAAGAAATTCAAGATGCACAAATTTAAACACATCTCCACTCCAAATGTTCACGTGGTTCATTTGTTCCCAACCTGTGGTAGAGCCTTCCAAGCTCATATTGGTCTGATCAGCCAGTCAGGCGTATTGTATCTTGACTACAACATAATGATGCCATTTTGGCCCTCTTTGAGAACTAAGTACAACTAACCTTCCTCCTCCAGTGGCAGGCCTCTATCCATACAGCCTCTCAGTGATGCTACATGAGAAAGAAACTGGTACCTGATTATTTGTCTGAGGAAGCTATTAAATGATGTAGCAAATGTAATCTCTTGGATCATCAGCTATGAGACTTATGGAAAATGGGAATTTTAACCACCCAAATACAGCTTCCCCTTAATTATGGAATTGTGTGATAGAAATTGAGGTTCAGTATAGGAAAGGTTAATATAGTTTCAATAAGGAGATGGAATATTGGATCTCATAGCAGGAACTAGAATTTAGGCTTTGATGCTTGCTCTCTATGTGACCCTGAGTAAGTGATTTAGCCTCTATGGGACCCAATGTCCAATATGACATTCCATGCCCTTTCCAGCTCTAAATCTGGGATTCTAATAATAAACCAATAACAAAGTCTCTCGGTAAACAGACCACTTCCTTTTTCCTGTGAACACAACAGTACCCTCTGCTGTTCAAACTCTACTCAGAAACAGTAAATAAGCAAGACGGACCATAGATGTAGAGGCACCATCTTGTGCCAACATCTTGGTCTCTCTCTAGAGCCCTTCCATTGCCCCTTGTTGAGCTGGATACCCCATTAACTTTGGCCTGACTGCACCTGGAGAAAATATTCTTTTCCTTCTGGAAGGGGAAGAAGCCCAAAGTTTATTTAATCTTTTTCTAGGCAACTTATTTTATTGCATTTTTAATTTCCTCTCTTGCATTAACATGACCCTTCTCACTGGCTTCCCACGCCTGGTGCTTAATTACTTATCATTAGCAATGTACATGGGGGCCTTACTGCATATTTATAAATGTGATCATTAGTACATGGAAAGACAAAGACTTCTTTAAGACAGTCATTAGTTATTCTGTTTTCATGGAAATGTTCATTAGGAGAAACTACCCACCTGGTTAAATAATTATAATTAAGAATTGGTAATCTCCTTTGCATTTTTAACTTGATCTTCTGTCTGCGCTTGTGAGTCTTACTTGGCTACTCTTCCACCTTCCATTTTCATGTGGAATTGTCAAGTCCTTGAAAAATCAGTTTGGAAACTATAGGTAGTGAGTGATTTATTGAAAAAAAAATATTTCATGTAATTATCTGTAAACCCATTAACTAGACACTGGAAGCAAGAGATTATAGAAGCCAACAAACACTTCAGTAAATGGAGTTAAGATCATGTCAACACGGGTTTAATTTAATGCAATTCAATAAGCATTTATGAACCACCTATAGTTTGCAAGATGTTGTGAAATTGAGTTCCTTTTCTTCCCTTTAAGGCAACAGATGTTGAAATTCTGGAATTTGGTCAATTCTTCTGTAGCCAATTAGCCAAAAAGACAGCTGGCTGAGTACAACTCAGGGAGGGACCTACTGATATTTATTGTACCACCTTAGAAAAATCACATCAATTTTCTGACTCAGTTTTTTGAGAGAGAGAGAGAGAGAGAGAGAGAGAGAGAGAGAGAGAGAGAGAGAAAGAGAAAGGGAGGGGAGGGGGGAGGCTCTAAATCTGTGATTCTATGACCCTTCCTTGTCCCAAGTGAGACATGGACTTGTTTTTATTATTTTTCTGACTCCAGGAGGAGTCACAGTAATCCAGAATGCTGAGGAACAAGAGCCTCATGGCCTGCCCATGGTCCTGCCAAAGCTTTTTCAAACATGAGGGTTTCATGAAAATCTTTGAAATTACAAGGGAGACACTTGCAAGTGTGCGCCAGTAGAGGTGATAGCCATATAAGAAAGTGAGCTGCGTCACGCGGCTACCTTTTGCACCAGAGGATGGTTGGTGCCGCCACGTCCCGTGGGGCGATAATTCACCAGTGATAAACCACAACTGTGTGCAAACCTGGGTGGGGGCATCAGTATCATCTGTAAACAATTAGGCAGCTCCCGCTCACTCGGCTCAGTTTTGAGAAGCTAAGGAAGTCTGCAATCAGTTATATCTCCAATTACCATAAAAATATATTAGCCATTCATTCATTTATTAATGATTCATCAGTTAACCACACATAATGAGCAAATAATTAGCCGTGCTGTACGGTTGCCAAAATTGAAGAAGTGTTGGCATTTTACAGATGAAAGGTTGCATTTATGCAAAAGTCTGGTGATGATAAAGTTAATATGGAAGATAATTATAAAAGTGGCTGTCCTACATTACAGGCGGTCCCACAAAACTTGCCTAATTGAACTGAAATTAATATTCTACCGCACACTGCCTGCTGCATTTCACTCGGAGATCTCCCTTTAGTAAAGGTACACAGCACAATACAAGTTAATAAAATGCCAGACAGCGAGACTGTGTTCTTTGTTTGCTCGATGCGGGGCCTCGTGGAAAACAATAAATTGCATTCATGTCAGCTGAGGCCCATCCCTCTGCTAATTACCGTTTGGTGCTGAAATGACTTCTGTGAAATTGAGAGCAAGGAGAGACACACAGCCTTACAAGGAAGGCTTTTCAGACTTTTGCAGAGAATGTGAGATAGGCCTCAGGCACACAGATGTTAAAACAGTGAATTCCCCTACAGATTACACTAATGGAAACCCTGTCAGGGAAAGTCAAATCCGGGGTCTGTGGTCAAAATCTAATTAAGGTTTCTGTACTTAAAAGGAATATGAACACCCAGAGGCGGGGAAGAATGTATAAGAAACTCACTTGTTTGTAAAATTGTTCATGTGAATGGTAAGTTACCTACAAGGTAACACCTGTTCCTTGCCCAATGAAACCCATGCTCCCCCTCCCTTCCCTTCTTGGCCAAATTTAATCATCTTGGGTTATTTCGGAGGTTGGCCAGCTTTGGCTCGGCTTGTACCAGGCTGCCCTTTGACCTTCAGGTCTGGGTTGAAAACCAGTGTTTCAGACTTGGGATTCCCAAAGATGCCCTCTAGTACTCCATTAAAACCACTCCCCGATGCCCCCCCCCCCCCAGGGCCAAAGGGAAGCATTGGAAAGAACATACTTTTTCTTGCTTGGGGTTCAGGGGAAGGCCTAGGCTTCTTTTGTGGGAAAACAAAGGGTCGTCTGCCTGGTGCGAGCTTGGGGATCCTGCCGAGAACATCTCCTGGAGCCCGCACAGCTGCAGTGTAGGCTCATGGCCTGTTTTATAATAGAGGAAATGAATTTATAATGCCGCAGTCTCTTCATTTGCACCAAGCACAAATTTCCCCTTAAATACTTAAAAACACCACTCAGCACTGGATATACCTTAAATTTCAAATAAATGAAATCTTAATCCAGCATGTTGCTGAGGCTGAGTTGTTATTAAAGAAATAAATTTGAAACAGCAAGCGGTTTGAGGATTTTTGAATTTAATTATTTAAATCTACTTAGGGTAACTCTTGTGCACTATTTCAGCTTCCCATTGAGAACATGATTTCTGGGAAAGGTATCCCACCCAGGGCCTGGGCAATATTAACTTTCACAGACAACTGTGGACTCAAGAGTGGAGAAAAACCCCCCAAAAAGACATTAGAGAAAAACTCAGGGACGTTTATTTTCCTGTAAAATTCAACAGAAGGATTAGTCGGTAACATAGGACAAGCCTTTTCAGAGGTTTGAGGAAGTAAGCTTCCCTTGCAGCTCACCCAGCATTGTTCAAATGTTCTGTTAAAATGTAAGACTCTTGCAACTCTTAAGGGAGCGATAAGCGGGAGGCGTATTTCACTCAGCAATTTTAAGGGGCAACAGTAAAGGGAAATCAATCCAGGAGCGATGTAACCTACAGAATTAAAATGGCAAGCGGCTTCTTTAGGGTGCTGGTGATTGTTATTCCACCCGGTGAATGGTTAGCAGGGGGCTTCTATTGACTCATTGGGCATGGATGCTGTGCTAGGAATGCCCAAGAAGCCTTAACCAGGGCTGGTGGTAGGCATGTATCTGTTGGCAGTGGCCAACAGGCGTTCCCCCCACCCCCACCATGGATTGACCAGATTGAATCCAAGTTGACATTTCAGTCATCAAATTCCACCCTAATAACACTTCTATTTAATAGTCACTGCCTTTGGGGCGTGGGTAGAAGGGAAAGGAGAAAGGGACAAGGAAGATGCCCATGCTTATGATGGTAATGCTTTCTGAACTGTAGTCGATTCTGACTATAAGGGCAGATTAGTGATTTCGGAAGAATATCTTGGCAGCCATGTGGATGACGTACTACAGAATAGAGAGAGACTGGAAGCCAGCAGTCCAATTAGGGGGTTGTTGTAATAGTCCAGGTAAGAAGTGATTAGGGCCAGTTTTCAGAATAATATGGACCTCTTTTGGAGCACAAAAGAGTTGGAACAGTTGCCAGAAACTTAGTGTCATCTAACCCTCTAAAGGTATCCTTGAGGATACCATTTTAGAGAAATTCTAGTAAACAGCACCTTCCTTACTCTGGGCCTGTCATCTGATAGCAACACACACTTGGTTATTTTTCAGAACTGCCCAAGGGAACTTCCCTATTTCCCTATACCCCATGTAGGTAAGAATATATTGACTTGGAGTTGTTTCCATATCTATAGTTTCATCTTTTTTTTTCTTTTCTTGTCCAATATAAAATATACTTGGAAACCAAAAGAGTTTTAAGGGGAAAAAAAGGCAAATCTCAGTGTGGGGCCCAGCCTCAGTCTTGGCTTCATACCCAATAAATGAAAAAGAACAGGAAAATTGCGTAATTCACAGTGTTCAGAGACTTGACATTGAATAACTTTTGGGCTCTCTAGAACAGGAGATCTGCCTTTTGAAACCTTTGGCTCTCAAAAGGCACCCCTCTTCTCCTTCCCTCCAATTTCCCCATCTTTAACTGCAATTATTTAGTATTTATCTGTGAATGTTATATCATCCTCACCCCCTGCCAAAGAATGTTCACTTCAATACTTTACCCCTAGTCCTAAAATGAGGGTTTAGTGATTGATTGACAGATTGATATGTCAGAAGTCAGGGTAAACGAACTGAAGTCAAATGATTAGAGTAGTTGACTGGTCATGGGGACCTTTATTTTCTAATACGATCTCATTGACTTTTGGGTAAATTTCCTTCAAACTCTTTGTGACTCTGTTTTACCATCTTTTAAAAGGGAATGCTTGTGTAGATCATACCTATCTACAAAGCCTTTGTAGGAGGTTCGAGGGTTAATACATGCAAAGCATTTTGAGTCCCTAGATGCAATATAAGAACAAATTATTAATGCTAAACTGTTATTTTATTAAGTACTGTAATAATAAACCAGAATCTTCAGCAGCCAATTACATTTCCTCATGTAGTTGGTGACATTTAGATTCCTTTGTTAGGCAGATGGTGCAATATTGCACCTTTTGAAAAAGTAGGCATTTGGGGAAGGAAATTAATTCAGAACTATTTATAATACAAGACACTGGGCTTCTTAATAAGTGAATCTGTACCATTTTCCCAAGTAAAATCACAGCTGACCCAGTCTTCAGAGAAAGTCTTTGTAATTCTCTAGTCCTTAAAGTGAAACTTTTGACTTTGGGCAATGGATTAGATGGGTGACTCTCATCTGGTAAAATTCTTCCTCTCCCCCTTCTTCCTTACCTCATGGATTGCCCTTAGCCAATCTCAGATTCCCCCTACTCTCCATGTCTTTCTCCTCAGCTAATTTTCTTCCTTTCTTGCTATACTCACCTTCCTCTGACTTTATAAAATCCTAGGAACATGAGGAAGTAGGTCTGTATTCTAGAGCTGAAAGGGGCTCTGATTCAATCTAGTCCCACTCCCTCATTTCCCAGACGAGGAACCTGAGGCCCAAGGAGGTTCAGTGACTTATCCCAGGGCATGTAGGTAGTAATCAGGAGAGGTAGTCTGTGAATCCAGGTTTCCTGACTCTACAGTTAGAGTCTTCTCTATTGTGCCTCCACTGATGTCTGTTCACATCCTACATCCCTACACGATTCAGCTGAACTGTCTCCTCAAATGACTTTTATGACCAAATGTTGCTTGTGAAAGATCATACTATTTCTAGGGGCCTAAATTCTCTAGAATTAACTCCTTGTTGTGACTTTCTTACGAGACCCATAAAATATCTTCAGTCTATCTCTGCAGCTTTATTTTCCATCCCACATCCTCCTTGATAATCAGACTGGTTTCTCTGTTCCATTAACATGCTACGCTTGTCTGCCATGCTTTTATTCAGTCTGTTTCCCTTACCTGGAATGTTTTTCCCCTCCTCTCTCCTCTTTATCCATGTGTATCTTACCCATCCTTCAAGGCCTATTTCTTTCACAAAGGCTTTTCTGACCATTTTTGATTTTCCCTGTTTCCCTGTCCTCTGGGGCACCACAAGATATGTCCATAAAATTCAGCCCTCAGTCATATCTTGTTTCACATTTCTTGTTGTATCTCATATGCAAGTCTTGACACCCCATCTAGGTGATGAGATCCTTGGGAGTGGGGACCATTTCTTACTCTTCTCTGCCCCTCACCCCCACCCCTCATTCCCTTATTCCTTTGCTTCTAACACAGACAGGTTATAATTACATGGTGATTAATGGATAATCAGTTCAGGTTAGCTAAAGCTGGAAATGTAATACTCCAGTACTGATGATACTACCTTAAAATACTGGCAGTCAGGAAAAGAGAGAGACTCCTGTCGTTATTGCAATCCAGCCCCTAAAGCATGGACTTGTGGAGCTTTTGTAATTTCACGAGTACAAACCATAGGTAGATATATTACAGGTACACTTGGGTTAATGTCTCTAAATAGGGAACGAGTATTAACAAATTCATTAGGTAGGGTCCTTTATTCATTATTGTGAAAGATAATCATTTGTTAACTTAAGTAAGGCCCTCTGCCTTCCTGGGAACTGTCATTCTGTGAAAATATTGATGGGAGCAGGGTACCTTGCTAGGAAATGAGAAAATTGGCCATTCACACATTGTGAAATCTAGACACATTGTCTATTACTGACAAACAACAATGATTCTAATTAGAAGGAGCTCAGTGGTGGGTGGATAGAGCTCTGGTCCTGAAGTCAGGAAGACCTGAATTCAAATCTGATCTCAAGCATTAACTATGTGATCTCTAATTGCTTAACCACGCTCAGTCTCAATTTCCTCAATTATAAAATGGGGGGGGGGGGGATAATAACACTTATTTCTTAGGGTGTTTGTGAAGATGGAATAAGATATTTCCTTCCTTCCTTCCTTCCTTCCTTTCCTTCTTTCCTTCTTCCTTTTTTCCTTCTTTCCCCTCTCTCTTTTTTCCTTTCTTTCCAGATGGACAATTCAAAACAAATGATTCAAATTTGGCCATAGAAATCTATGGAAACCTTAATAGATACATTAGGTGTTCCTCATTTTCTGAATATATACTTATAATTTTCCTTGATATCTGAAGATGTCTCCTCTGCTGAAAATATTGTTATCTTGATCTATAGACATGATTGGTGGGGGAAGGATGACCCCCTTTCCTTCAAATTTCTGGTCATAATTAGGGTAGATACTAGGTCTGTCCCTCTTGTTGTCTCTACATTTTTGCTGTGGGACTGCCAGACCTCCTTAATTCAAATTGAGAAACCCCATTTTGGACACAGTGATCATGATCCTTCCACAGTTTTGTTCACATTGCAGTTGTGTGTCATTACATCCTCAAAATGTATGGTGGTCCCCACATTCAGGTTTCCATACTAAGGTCATCCACTGCATCCTGAACCAGTCAGCCTGGCTTTTGTCCTGCCGCTGGATTTTGATGACACGAAGAGAGAAGAAGACTATGATTTTGTGCAACTCTGCCTCACTTAAATCTAACTCATACTTAAGTCAAGATTTCAGCCATCACATTATGATGTCATTGATCTTCTTCAAAAACAAAAGACAAGCAACATCATCAACATTAACCACCGGTTGCTTGGGTATTTTGCTGCTTTTCATCTTTTATCCTTTATAAAAACAGACAACGTCAGTTGTAATAACTCAGCTCTGACTGACATTAAGCAAATTCATCTGCAATGTGAATAATAATTAGATAAAAGTTTAGAACTGAAAGGTCGTCAAAAGGTCATCAAATTCTTATTTTATAGATGAAGAAGTTTCGATTCACAGAGGCCTCCATCATAAATGACTTGCCTGGGGTCATGGTCAAAGGTAGACCTGAGTTTTGAACCCAAGTTCCTGGACTCAAATCCAGGGCTTGATTCAGGACTCTCCATAGTCTACTCAACAAACAAACAAACAAATAAAAGGCCAAGATAGTTTATAGCTAAGATTTAGATAGAACTTTGAGGTTTTAAAAACCCAACAGCCCCATGAGGTAGCCCCATTTAAAACACAACAGCCCCATTTTACAGACAGAGAAATGAGGCCTGACAGAAATCACATAGTAAGTGTCTAAGCAGGGATTGAACTTGGGTCTTCCTGACTCTAAGCCCAATGGTCTATGTACCATGGCACTACCTATTGGTCTAAGGTCACTTCATGTTTCCAAGGCTAATGGTATCAAAGTTGAAGGTGCTCTATATGGCTTGTTTGTGTTGCAGATTGCTGCACCATATGTCAAAATTTATTAAATTTTTATTTTAAACAGTGATACTCAAATACACAATAGGGAAAAACCATTATTTGATTGTTGTCCAAGAACTTCACAGGCTCTATTGCTTCAAGATGTTGCAAACATCAGTGGGATTCTGTATCGAGATTCCTAACATAATCATCCACAAGCTTCTTCAGGCTGATGTCAGTGCGTTAGAAGGACATGCAGGAACAGCAATAATATTAATAGCTAATAATTTATCTGCAGAATACTTTCCTCATAATATTCCTCAGTTCTATGAAATAATAATAACTCAGTACTATTTTATAGATGAGGAAACTGAATCAAAGAGGTAAAGCAAATTGTCAATAGCCAAGATACATCAGAGCTATCTCTTGTGATGCTAAGATCATTCTCTCCTTCTTCCATGCTCCATGGATATGGATCTTTTCTGCGGCCACACTCCCCGAAGGAAAACCATCTGAAGGCAGAGATTATATATGAGGCAGCAATGGTTCACAGCTCACTATTTCAACAAAAAAATACAACTACTAGTAGCCCCAAAGATAGTCAAAGCTGAAAGCAGTAAATGGATGGCTAGATAGTATGCTGTCCAGATAAAGAAACATGGCATCCACGTGTCAAAAAGGACATTAGAGAAGGTGAAGGGAATAAACAATTAATTATTAAGAGCATACTCTGAGTCAGAAACTTTACAAATATTCTCTCATTGGATCCTTAAAACAATCTGGTGAGGTAAATGTTATAATTTTACAGTTGAGGAAACTGAGGCAAGCATAGATTAGTAAGTATCTGTGGCTGGATTTGAATTCCTGATACTAGCTAGCTGCTGAAGTATTAGATATTCTCCTAGGGCAGCCTGGGTAGTAAGCTGCTCTCAAGGAGGTTCCATTCTATTGGAATGCTCGATTATAGCTATAATGCAATGTTTGGTACTAAAATGAACGAATTCCGCAATGTTCCCAATCAGTGGTGACATTCTTTTTGGGGAGTGAGTGAGGGAGAGTGTAGACCTGTGATCTCATCTGTTTGGACAGCTCCTGGTGTAGACATTATCCCCACTAAAGCAGATAGGAAAGAAATCTGTACTTTATAATCCTTTGAGAAATGCCTAGGGAGTCCTGAAGGATTAAGAGACTACTTCTGACTGGTGCCTACTTCCTTGGGCAAGTCATTGAGTTGCCCTGCTTCTCACTTTTCTTACTATAAAATGACAGAGTTGAATTAGACGGGTTTTGAAGTCCCTTCCGGCTCTATAGATCTAGGAGCCTACATGTCCAAGGCATGACTAGAACCTGGATCTTCCTGACTTCCAACTTTTTATGTGCTGCCCCCACCTCGGGTCATCCTACCTGGGACATGAAATGATAAGATAGAAATGGCCTTTCTAGGGTCTTGAAACACTGTAAACCCAAAGGGCCTAGAGGTGTTGCTCCCTATACTATTGGTAAACTTCCAGTACCCCTTTGTTTGGGTTTAATTCAGATGTCCCAAATTAGAAGCCCATTAAACTTTGTCTATACAAGACAGAGTCACTTTATTAGAGTCACTTTTCATCAATCCACCTCTGTTTTCCATCACCCCTTAAATGATGTGTTCCTCTCCTCTCCTGTCCCATCCTGAACTGTCCTCTCCTGTCCTGTCCTGCCCCATCCTATGCTATCCTGTCCTGTCCTGTCCTGTCTTGTCCTTCCTGTGCTGCCCTTTCCTCTCCTTTTCTCCACTTCTCTCTCCTTCAGTCCTCTTTCTCCTACCCTCTTCTTTCCTCCTTTCTTCTCTCCCTTCCCACACAACTGCAGAGGGTCATCTTGGTAGCACATCTAGAACCAGGCTATTGAATTTGGAAGTTGCAGGATTAGCCAGAAACTATTAGATAGTTGGGTAATATTAGAAGTCAGATACTATTTAGAAATGAGATTAAAACACCAAATAGAGTCAAGGTCAGATAGAGGCAGCTCCAGGCCAGCCCAGTCCAAAATAGCATATCATCTTATCTTTGTAGCAAGTGTCTGGTAGGCAAAACACCTGGTTCACATTAAGACCGAGAAGAGCCGTTATAAGTCATGTCTATTCATAAATAAGGTTGAATGTCCTGAAGTCTGCATAAAAATTCCCAAATTTCCAAACTGATGAAAGAATCGCCAGTTGAAAGCCTTCTAGGGGTGTTTGTTCCTTGCCCAATCCCTGCTCCTTCCGTCACTCATTAACTGACCTTAAGAAGCCTTCTAATTCCCTTCTTCTTCCTCCTGCCCCAACCTGCTATAGGTTTCTTTAAGACCCAGTAGAGTTTCCCCATCTTGTTTTCATTAACAGTGGGCCAGCTCCCAATGTGATTCACTCAGCAGCCCTGCCCAGATGAGAAATCAGCCTTGACTTTTACTGAGCTGTGATTCTGTTTGAGCTAGGACTAAGACATTGACATAGAGAGGAAGTAGTCCCCCCCGTTTACCAGGGGGCCAGGATGGGGAGTAGGGCAAGATGTGGTCCTGAATGCTAACTATAGGCCCAGACAGATTTGGAGTTTGGATTCTGATGGATCGAGTCCATCTAGAAAGAGAAGAGGCCAGAAGAGGCTTTCTCCTCTGGGATCCTGTGTGGCAATATTTCTGTTCTGTGTTTTCTTTAACCCAAGTCTCGTAAATCCATTCGAGACGAATTAGATTAGTAATGGGAACCAACAGCTATAGAGTGGCCACCCTCATATTAAGTTAATTTACTGTCTGGCTCCGTGTGTTTGTATTTATTTCTGGTGCAGCCTGGGTGGGGGTCTATTTTAGGGAAATAACACTCATGTTAATCCAACTAGAATTCAATCGCCATTTCTCTCCTGCTTCTATTTACTCCCAAACAATTCAACCTGCTTCATCAACTTAAAGCTCCCTAATAGTTGTTGTTCATGTCGTCCAATTGTTTCATCCATGTCTGACTCTTTATGACCTCATTTAGTGTTTTCTTGGCAGAGATACTGGAGTGGTTTGCTATAGCCTTCCTTAGTTCATTTTATAAATGAGGAAACTGAGGTGAATAGAGTTAAGTGACTTATCCAGGGTCTCACAACAAGTAGTGTTGAACTCAGGAAAAGGAGTTTACCTAACTCCATGCCTGGCATTTTATCCATCTGCCTACCCATACTTAATAGTTATAGCTCATAAATGCTAATGAATGACTCCCTTCCATTCTTTTGAGGGCCAAACAAAGAACCCACCAAATCACTGGCCTACCTTAGAATCTGGCCTGAGAAGTAAGTACGTCTAGCCATCCTGTGAGTATGAGCAAGGGCTGTGAGCTGTGGGCTCTCCTTGATTCTGTCAAGTACAAAACACAGCCTATCCTTGGAGAGACCCAGTGATCTCAGTAAAGACAACCTCTTCTTACCTTTTCCAGGAAACTTTCCGTGATATAGGCCATAGCTGAAAGAGTTCAATTCAGTTTTGCAAGTAATTGTTCAGTGCTTACAATATTATGCCAAACACTAAAGATATAAAGACTCAACAAAAATAAAAACAAAAGAAATATAACTGGTATCTGTTCTCAGGGAGATTATTGATGAGGCAAGCAAAGATAAGTGAATATAAAATGTTGGTTCTGATATATATGATCTCAAAACGTGGAATTGTGGGAGAACAGATAGAGAACCAGCCTCTGAGTCAAAGGGGTCTTGATTCACATAGTAGTTGGCTCATACAGAGGACAGGATGTTACTCTTCGGTGGTGACTGAGTGGAGAGAAGAATTATATATGAGAGATGTTATGAAGGGAATGATGAGAGTTGGGAATGGACTGAACAGAGGGAGCGGAGAGAGCGAAGCGCACAGCTAATAATATTAAATAATAACAGCTATCATTTATATAGCACTTACTATGTACTCTGTACTTTGCTGAGTGGTTTAGTTATTGCATGTGATCCTCAATTTTACAAATGAAGAAACTGAGGCAATAGGCAGTAAATTCAGGATCACACAACTACTAGGTGTCTGCAACTGAATTTGACCCCAGGTCTCATGACTCTAGGGTTGGTATTCTGACCACTGACCAACTGTGGTTGAGATCTTGGGTGAATGGGAAGATGGTGGTACCCTTTATGGTAATAGGAAAATTTGAGAGAGAGAGGGGAGAATCTGAGGGAGGGGGAAGATGAAGAGTTATTTTGGACATGTTAAAGTTGAGTTGCCTAGGGAAATCTAGTCTGAGTTGTTCACAAGGCAACTGATGATGTGAGTCTGAACTTTAGGAGAGAGGCTAGGGTTGGATGTAGAGTTCTGGGAAATCATTTTTGTAAATATGATAACTGGATGCATGGGAGTTGAGGGGATCATTAGGTGAGACAATATAGAGGGAAAAGAGAATGTATATAGAAAATGTATTTTAAAAAACATGGGAAGGAGAACACCAACAGCTTGGGGTTGAATATAGAAAAATCCCACTCCCAGTTCCTTCAGGAATTCAATCTCGAGCCAAACCTGGAAGGAAATGAAGGATTTTCAGGGATGAGGAGGAAATGCATTCAGACACGAGGGACAGACAGCCTGTGCAAAGTTATGGAGATGGGAGATAGGACGTGTATGTAAGAAATAGCTAGAAGGCTACCAGATTGTAGAGTAATATAAGGAGAGTAATGTATTGTGAAGTTAGGTTGGAAGGCCCAACAGAGGAACTTACATTTGACTTTAGAGGAACAAAAAGGAAATCTCCGTGAGTTTTTGAGCACTTCTGGTGCTATCTTCATTTTCCAGATGAGGAACCTGAGGTTGAAGAGATAAAGTGAACAGAGATTCAAATCCAGGAGCCCAGTCTTGGGCCTACCCAGTATTCATTTGCAGTTAAGACCAACCTTGAGAAGCTCTGCCAAGCTGCTCAGGTAGGCTGTTTGCTTCACTCTGCTTCCTCAGAATCCTCTCTTCCTTGCCTTCCTAGATCATGTTTTCTTTCTAACTCTTCAGAACAGTGGCTTGGATCCAGTTTCCCTTTCTACCAGCTATTAGTCCCTAACCCCCTCCTCAGAACTACTCCTAACCTAGAAATCAGCCATCTCACCTCACTAGGCCAAGGCTGCCGCTCCACCTCTCTCTCTCTCCCTCCTTGCCCCTCTCCCCTCAGCCAGTTCTTTTCCCAGAAAGGTTGGTCTTTGACTTTGGTTTGTAGATCCTGGCTAAAGAAACTTCAAAATGACCACCTCGGTGGTGAGAGGGAGTGGTGACTGAGGCTCAGTGATCCCGGGAGAGGCCCAGCGGCCCAGGAGGAACAGTGGGGTCCTTGTGTAAGGCACTCGCAGAGCTGGGCTCCCAGAGCAGCAACCCTACAAGCTATTGCTGTTGGATGGCTCTCCCAGGAGTGGAGGAATGTTTCTTTGTAAAGAAAGACAGGATCTTTATAGAACCACTGTGCTTTTGAAAGAGGCTTTATAGCTCGGGTAGGATAAGTACCACAGACCATGAAGCCGGAGGATACAGGAAATTCCATTTGCCACTAAATCAATCAGTGAGCATTTCTTGGGTACCTACTATGTGTCATACATGTCACTAAGTAGTAATTTAAAATAATTTTATTTTGAAGGGCAGAGTGTAGAAGGAGGAAGAGGAGCATACCTTTCTCTACTTTCTTTTTCTTTATCTTTCTTTCCGCCTTTCCTTTATTCCTCCCTCCTTCCTTCCTCCCTTCTTCTTTCCTTCCTTTCTTTCTTCTTCCTCCCTTCCTTCCTCCCTTTTTTCCTTTTTTCCTTTTCCCCTCCTTCCCTTCCTTTCTTTCTTCCTCCCTCCCTTCCTTCCTTCTCTGTTTTCTTCCTTTCTTCCTCCCTTTCTTTTCTCCCTTCCTCTCTTCTTCCCTCCTGTCTTTGCTTCCTCCCTCCTTCCTTCCCTTCCCTCCTTTTTCCTTCCTCTCTCCCTCTCTTTCTCTCTTCTTCCCTCCCTTTATCTCTTCCTCCCTCCTTCCTTCTTTTCCTTTCTCCCTTTTTTCTTCCTCCTTTCCTTCCTCCTTCCTTCCTTCCCTCCCTCCCCCCTTCCTTCCTTCCTTCTTCTCTCTCTCTCCCTTCCTCCTTTCCTCCCTCCCTCCCTCCCCTCTTCCTTCCTTCCTTCTTCCCTCCTTCATTCTCTTCTTCCTTCCTAACACACAGACTTAGGCCCCCTCTCTGCCATAGTCCTTGTAGCCGCCTGGGCTCCATCCCCCACCTCCCCATGCTGTGTTGGAGACAGTTGGAGGTAGAAGGTGCCTGTGGCTGTTTCTGCCAACCCAAATGCCAGCAGCTGCCCAGGCCCAGGGATAATTGCTCATATCTGTTTCTTCTCTTTTCCAGGGCTCAGTGAGTGTTCCAGGAACTGACTTTCCATAGGATGATGACCTGCAGAAGCAGCCCTTCCATTTACATTTCAAACTCCAAGTCAGTCGTGGCTGAGTCTGACTAGAACAGCCCAGGATAATGGGTCAAATGTAATTAGCAGGCCAAATAGCTGGACGGCCAAGGCTGATTTATTTGGTGCCCATCAGATTCCAAGAATCCAGTGCTTTAAGGCAACCAAACAATCCCTCTATTGTACAGAAATCAACCCCAGCTCACTCAAAAATCAATTGCCCCATAAGGCAAGGGCAGTCCTGTGCCCCCAAACAGATGGGGTTGAAAATTCATCACTCCCCCCAAACCCTCCCCACAACCAACCCAACCTCCACCCTAATAACCCACCGTCTTGTTAAATTATGAACTTGCTCCAGGAATGGAGCAAACAGAGAACCTTAAATGGAATGAAGTCCAATCTATTCAGGCTAATTCTTTTCCGACTCGTCCTTTTCCTTTAAAAAGAAAAACCATAA
Source organism: Macrotis lagotis (assembly GCF_037893015.1). Taxonomy (NCBI): domain Eukaryota; kingdom Metazoa; phylum Chordata; class Mammalia; order Peramelemorphia; family Peramelidae; genus Macrotis; species Macrotis lagotis. Next base: position 42,105,978 of record NC_133659.1, on the reverse strand, counting down.
TACCATTCAGTTTCCATCAGTGTTAGCATCTCGGCAGCAATGCAACCATTCACAATTTGCAGTTCAGTGTGTTACTTTAATTAGTATGAAAATTAAAGGGCAACGATGGGCCAACGTGAATGATTATGGAAATACATGGGCATCCCATGCAATCTTCGCATTTAATTAATCGTCCTGTAAACTCGATGGTGCACTTTCAGTCGGGGGCTGAGTCTAACAACTACATTTTCAATAACCACTTAATACTTAACAGGATGTGGAGAACGCACCCTAGCATACGGGGGCTTCTCAAGTTTCACTGTCTGAAATTTTTCAAAGCTGACCCAAGTCAACCTTAAGAATGTTTAACACTCGGAGCCCGAACACAAGAAACTCTGTGATGAACAGACATTCAATTACATTTTTTAAAAGTGAGAAGCATTTTTTTTTTTTGTAAAATAGCAGCTTTGGAAACTAATTGGCAGACGCCAAACTTGTGAGTCAAGGCCAAATCTAGTTGGGGCAGCTTTTACTACAGTAACGCTAGTCAAAAGAAAATGAGGAGAAAAAGGCATCTTTGTTTCCCAGTCAAATTAGCTGATTAAGAAATAAAACATCTTAACATGTTTTTTAAAATGCAGAATTAATTATTTATATGAAGAAAAAAAAATTAAAGCCAGGTTGGGCTGAATTCCACTTAAATTAAATGGGACATAAATAGTAACCCTTTTATGCCTGTGCCTAACTTCACTAAACAAAACTACATGTTTAGGGCATTATTCAGTGAAATATAAATTCTTTTTGTAAGATAAACACAAGTGAGAAATCCTAGGAACTTTTGCATTCAGATCACATTAAAAAAAAACAAAACCCCAATAATAATGGCTCATCAAAACTCAGTTTATCGTAAAGAGAGTGGGACCTTACAATAAGGATTATTTGGTTCAATTCTCATCCCCATTAATTCCTACATTTCTGAACCTCAGTTTGCTTATCTGTAAAATGAGAATAATAAAAACTACAGTTCTAAGCTTAGGGTGGTTGTGAGATTCATATGAGATGATGCTTATTCATCCAAACTCTAAAAAGCTATGCAAATATCATTTATTATTTTTATATTCTTATTGGACTTCATATAGAAATAGTCCTATAAAAAAGGTTTCTATAATGCTAACAGTAGCTTTTTCTGTTTAAAGTATGGCAGACTAATGTACAAGTAGAGAATTCTAATTATAGCTTTGATTACTCTTATTCTTATTATCATTTCACTAGTGTTACTGTAAGTTAAAAAAACCCACAAACAAACCTCAGTCACAGCAGTCGATTTATTCTTGATTCACAAGTATGGCAGCTTCCATTTTACAAATCTGAGAATAAGAAAACCAGCATAATAGTGAAACATTGGCAATTAGTAGGGAGGGGAACATCCCCACCCCCAAGGCCTCAGGAAGTTGCTTTATTCTTTGGTATAGTGACAAAGGGACTGGGTCTGGATCTGGATTCAAATTCCTTCTTTTTCAGTTACTATTCATATGTGACTAGGGCAGCCTCAGTTTTCTCTCCTATGGAGCAAGAGAGTTGACCCTTTCAGCTCAGAATTTATGATTTTCCGGACCTGAGGTCTTTTGACCAAGATGAGGATTGAGGGAGAATTTCCAGTAGAAATTGAACAGAACTTCCTTCTTTATTTTGGTAATATGGAGTAAATGAGTAAATTTGGAGTAATGATAATGGGTCAATGGGTAAATGGGTAAATATGGAGTTCTGGCTAGGTCTTGTTGAAAGGAAGTGAATGACAGCTCTCCGACTTACTCTTCCCTTTTGGACTCTTCTGACAATGGACAATTGATGTTGTGAAAGTCTGGGTTACTCAAGTCAAGTTCAACCAACCAACCAACACTTATGAAGCACCTACTATATGGCAAACTCTAAACACCACCAACTGTGTATTTGTGAAGCAACATCCCAACACTGGTTCTAGTGAGAGTCCACCGAAGTCACATTTACATCCATACTCAGTCAAATTTCTCTTATGAATGTATCTTGGTGAAAAGCTCTGGTACTCGACCCCTTTGGTCAGCACTAGAATCCCTATTGAAAAACAAGAAAAAATTCCTTTGAATATTTTCTGCATTCCTTCCCATCAAAGAGAGAAAATATGGAGGGTGAATAACCCAAACCACAAATCTAAGCAATTCAAAAATCCTTTGCTCTCAATAAAAAAACCTATTAAAGATGATTTGGCAAGAGACAAAAGTTGAGGTAAAAGGGGACAGATTAGTAGGGCTGGTATTGGAGGCCTAAGTAGAATAAATGCTGATATGCATCCATACTTTTTTTTCCTGAAGGATAAAGCATATGGCAGTGCATATGGGAGGTGAATATGATTAGGTAGGCAGCCGTTCTATTGCAGAACCAGGTGGTACAGGGCACAGTTTTCTTACCCAAGAACAGAGTGATTCTGTTGCTGTCAAAGAGTGTAGAACTTAAAGATCATAGGGCCTGAGTTCGAATCTCATTTCGGTTGTTGACTAACTCTATGAACTGAAGCAGATCATTTGGGGTCCAGAACGCAAACTCTGATATTCAAATTCTAGATTTAGGTGCACCTTTGAGCAAGTCTTTTAACCCCTGTCTGCCTCAGTTTCTTCAAATATGCAATAAATATATTAATAGCATGTACCACACAGGTTACCATGAGGATCAAATGAGATATCGATAAAGTCCTTAGCACTTCCACATAGTAATCAATAAATACTCATTCTTCTCCTTTCTCCTTAACCAAATGAACTCCTTCTGAGAAAATAATCCATATTGATTTTCATATCCCCATCCTCTCACTTGAATTTCCTTTACATCCTAAAGTTTAGAATTTTTTTTGTGAAATGTCTTTCATTACTTTTGAATTATTCAGCTGTAACTTGGGCTCCTGGGCACACCCCCCATTCTACCATGGAGCCACCTTTGAAGGGGGCTACACAATAATGTGAATTCTGGTTATAGGATTAAAATTACACATACACACATACAACACAAAGATTGTCATAGTAAAAAAGCATATAGCCTATTTGTTTCTTCCTTCTCCTTCAAAGTGGCTTGGTGGGGAGAGCAGCAAGGAAATAAAATATGGAGGAAGGAGCTAAAACCACATTAGTTTAAAAGTAGAGGACTTGGCGCATGGTTAATTCAAAGCTTGGCCTGTCGGAACAGTGGGTCAGTGTATGACTTCATTATATGGCATGGGTAACATTGGCAACTCAGCATGCCGGGAGGAGCTGCTCTTTGGTATTTCCTGACTGGGATGTGCAGTTAGAAGCTTAATTAGCATACCGGTGGTGTTTCTGCCTGCCCCCTCCCCCCATCCCTCCCACCCTAGGGAAACGTGGTGAAGAGCTTAAAAAAAAAGTAAATACACAGAGAAAAAAAAGAATTTATTTTTCCTTCCTGTTCATAGTTGTCTCCATTCCCTGTCGATTATTATGCTTGGGGAAAACACAAAGCTGGTGAGATCCCTCAGACCTTACTCAGTCACAAGTCTCAGGGACCCCACTGTAGATTTGGGTCCAGTCAGTCTGCTTATATGGGAGGAAAAAAAAGGGGTTTAATGATCTGTGAAAATCAGCCCCTTAGAAAATACTGGTTTCATAAGGCAGGATCTAAACAATTCCCTTCTGAATGAATTCTTACAGATTTTATCTAGATCATCCTTTCAGGAGTATAATAAAAAATGTTGAGGTTCCCTCCTTCTAAATCAGAAGAAAAAATAATTTTTGCTTTAAAACTCTGTTTTTAGGGGGGTTTACAAAGATCATATATACATATGCACATTTATGTATGCAGCCAAACAGAGATCACATGTTCATTTGAGTAAATTATGTATATTATATGTTCAAATATGCATATGAACATGTTATAAATGTATATATATATCTATATGGAGAGAGAAAGAGAGAGAGAGAGAGAGAGAGAGAGAGAGAGAGAGAGAGAGAGAGAGAGAGAGAAAGTGAGAGAGCCTTCTTCTGTTTATCTGGTATCCAACATCATAATTAAGGATATTTTACTTTAGAAATTGGAAAGAGCCTTTCAGTTTTGTCTAATTGGTAATTTAATTACATAGCTAATTAGAAGCATAGTGGGTGTTAGGACGACAATGGTTGTCTTTAACTTGAAATCTTCACCACTTACAAAATCATGACACTCTTCTATTCCTGAATACTTAAATAATGGATTAGCAAGTCAGTAAATACAACTATGTAAAGGTAGATTGTTCCCATCTTCTGGAATTGGCAAAATTCATAATGTGAGTCTGATCTATTCCACTAAGTAATTATCACTTAGCCCTTCCCTCTTGCTGGGGGGTCTATTCTCCTTGTGGTCCCTGGGGGAATGTGTGTGGTGAATTTTTCAGTGCTGAAATTCCTTTTGATTGGGCCAGAGCAGGAGGTGGAGATACTTTTCTTGGAAGGAGTGTGGCCTAATAATTGGAACAAAGAACTGAGAGCTGTAGTCTTAGGCTCAGCTAACTTCTCTATGTGTGGCCTAAGGCAAAGAACTCCTTGCCCTGCCTCAGTTTCTCCACAGCTAAGTGACAGAATTCTGTGCCCAGTGAATAAGAGGTACAAGGAGAACCCATATTTAGGTTTAAGTTTAGTATTTAGTTGGGGTGCTGAATGTCCCTGGGCACAGGATATAGTCAGAGCCTAGAACTTCTAGCAAAGGGACCTCAGAAGACATCCAGTCCTTATATTTTAATGGTGTATGTATCTGCTTAATACTTATAGATGTACTGTATTATAATACCTCCCTTCCCCTCCCTCCCCTCCCCTCCTCTCCCCTCTCCTCCTCCTCCTCCCCCCTCCTCTCTCTTCCCCTATCCTTTCTCTTTCCCATCCTTTCCAGTCCCTTCCCCTTTCCTTTCCCCTTTTCTTTTCCTTCCTTCCTTCCTTCCTTCCTTCCTTCCTTCCTTCCTTCCTTCCTTCCTTCCTTCCTTCCTTCCTTCCTTCCTTCCTTCCTCCCTCCCTCCCTCCCTCCCTCTGGAGAACTTAGAATTTTGGCCTGGGCTATTTGTTTCTAATTCTGATATTGATATCATATTTGATCATATCTGATATGCTTCCAACATAATCCTGCCACAGTCCAGGCGTTCCTAGGGAAGGAAGTGAATAGCAAGAAGTGGGTATTATAATAGAATGAGAATCTTCCATAGGAATGAGTGAATGGATCCCTGAATAAAATGAGACCCCTAAAAGGAGAGAGTGCTTTATATCCACCATAGAGTTTTCTTGATTGTTCTGTTCTGTTAAATCAAACCAATTCTTTTTCATGCCCCTATTAACCTGAGTGCTTGAAGGAAAATTAAGGACCCTTATGAAGGGAGCAAAATGGCTCAGATATTCCTAGAGTTTTCCTTAGTAAGGGGAGATATTGAGAACCTCCCTGCTCTCCACCTCACCCCACCCCAAAGTGTTTAACTCTGTTCTAAGACAAGAGTCAGGGCATTGAAGGATTCCCTGGAAATACTCCTATTTTGAGATTGTGCTGATTACACCAAACTCCAGAACATTGCAGAGTTAATTTAGGGAGTGTGAAGATTGTTGTCTTCATTTCTACAGATAAGAAGAATCTGAAAGGTAAAGATTTTCTCATGATTTCTTAGTGAGTTAGGATCTAAGATGGTGTCTGATGCCAGGTATCTTGCCTACAAATCTAGCATTCTATAGCCTTAGTCAAATTACAAAAAGCTTGATTTTTATGTCACTTTTTTTAGGGTTTTTCAAGGCAAATGGGGTTAAGTGGCTTGCCCAAGGCCACACAGCTAGGTAATTATTAAGTGTCTGAGACCGGACTTGAACCCAGGTACTCCTGATTCCAGGGCTGGTGTTTTGTCCACTGGGCCACCTAGCCACCCCCTCTCACTATCTTTTTTTTTTTAAGAAAGATTTTTATTTATTTTGAGTTTTACAATTCCCCCCCCATTCTTGCTTCCTTCCCCCACCCCCCACAGAAGGCATTCTGTTAGTGTTTACATTGGTTCCATGTTATACATTGATCTCAGTTGAATGTGATGTATGTCACTATCTTGATCTAGATATTGGTGGCATAGGCATTGTTCTAGACTTAGTCAGAGGTTCAAATATCACCTCTATCACTTAATACCTGTGAGACTCTAAGCCAATCTTTTTTTTTCTCTTTGAGCCTCAGTTTCCTTTGTCGCAAAATAGAGACACTTTCAGATTCAAGTTCTAAATCTTGGGTGCTATGATTTCAGCGACTTCCTAGGAACCTGTCTGCAAGGCTCGTGATGCCACCCAAAAGGGTTAATGGTGAAAAACAAATCCAAGTGTTTAAATTCTCTCACCTTGAACAGTAAGCATCATCATTTGTCACGAGGGCAGAAAAAACATATCCAACTTGACAACTCCTCTTCTCTGATTACAATCCTTCCGCTGCACCACCGCACAGATGTCTGTGTGCAGTCAGGGGATGTCAGAGACTCCATAGGAAATTGGGTGGGTGGGCAGGCGGCGGGTGGTGGCGACAGTGAGGAAGGGGGAATGGTGTACAATAGCTCTAAATTAATAGCCCAAGTAATTTGTTTTCTACAAAGTGTCAACCTTTTGCAAATTGCCAATATATATTTTAGCAGGCTGCTTTGACAGCCTTATTGACACAGATGGTGAGGGATACTCAGGGTTCCTGGGATGACTTTTGGTCTTGTCTGAGACTATGGCTAACCATGTCCCTTCCTTTCTGCCTTAGAGAGATCCTGTTCCAGCAGTCAAATTGAAACTTGGGTTCAGCCCATTAGCATGTGTTTTCTGGAACTAAGACAGGTCTTCTTTCCCTAGGGATGCAGCTTAGGATTTCTATTGATCTACAGTTGGTTGACTAAAAACCATAAGGTTGACTGGTAGGTATCAGTTGCTGGCCACAGGGAACTGGTTGGGAAATGTTCTGGCTGGACTCCTGTGCCTCTCATTTTCCCTCCCATTTCTGGTTTGGGTTTTCAACAAAAAGCTTAAAGCTTAACGAAAAAGTACCCAGAGGTGTCTTAACATGACTTAAAACCAATTTTGGTTTGTTTCTCTTTTCAGTTTTTTGTCTTCCACCATTTACATGTTGAAAATTACTAATTGGCTATCTGTGGGCATCTCAACTGCAGTATCTTCAAAATTGAACTCATTTCCTTTCCTTAAAATTCTGCCCCACTTCTAAACGTTGCTTCTTTTGTCCTGAATACCACTATTCTTCTAGTCCTTCAACATAATCTTGGGATCAACTTGACTCTTCCCTCTCTGCCACTCCTAGTCATCTGACAACCCTTATTGGCACATCTCTTCATATCTTTCATATGGCTCCTTATCTCTACCCCATATGATAGTCATTCTTGTTCAGAGTCTCTGATCTCTGTCCTCTTCAATCCATTTTCCCCATCTGCCAAGCAGAGATTATAAAAACTGAAGTCTGACCATGTCATTTCCCTGAGCAAGAAATTTTTATATCTAGGTCATTTATCCATTTGAGATTATTAGGGTAAATGATGTAAGTTGTTGGTCTAAGCTTACTTTCTGCCAAATTGCTTCCAAGTTTCCCCCCTCAGTTTTTGTGGAATAGTGATTTTTTTTTAACCTGGTAGTTGAAATCCTTAAACACTCTGCTCCTATTTAAGATTGTTTCTAGTTCTTGTATCTATCTTGTACATCTAGTCTATTCCAGTGATCAATTTTTCTACTTTTTTAATCCCTACCAAATTATTTTCATGATTACTGCTTAGTAATGTAGTTTGTTTGGTTTTACTATGGTCCCTTATCTTCTTCCTTTTAAAAATCATCTTGAGATTCTTGACATTTTGTTCCTTTAGATAAATGTTATTTTGTCTAGTTCTGTTAAGAATTGCCTCACTAATTTGGTTGTTATATCACTGGATAGGTGAATCAATTTAGGTAATATTGAAAGTTTTATTACATTAATATAGCCTAATCATCAGTAATTAATATCCCTGAATATTTATTTTCTTTTATTTCTATAAAGAATGTCTTCTTGTTGTTTTAATATGATTCCTGTGTGTGTCTTGGTAAGTGGACTCACTCATTTCATATATTCCATGGTAAGTCCCAATGGAATTATAATAAACGTCTTCTGGGTTTGTTGGAAATATATCAAAATAGCTTGTGATTTTGTGGATTTATTCTGTTACTCTCCCAGTCATTGTTTCAATATTTTAGTTGAATTTCTAGGATATTTTAGGTAAACCATCATATCATTTGCAAAAAGTAAATTTCTTTCTTTTTTCTTTCTTCTTGGTCTATCATTTTCAATTTTTGCTTTTTTCCTCTAAAACTTAAGTGTCAAAATCATATTTCTTTCATAAGTTTCATAGAATGTCTTTGACTTTTCAAATAATTTATTCAACATTAGAGTTAATTATTCTTTGAATGAAAATTTATTTGTGATCCATCTGGTTCAATGCTGTTATTTTTTTCTTCCTTCCTTTGGGAATGAGCCTTTATGACTTATTCAATTTTTTCCCTGAAATTAAGTTATTTAAGTAGCTTATTTCTTATTTGGTTAGTTTGGCATTTTGCATTTTTTAATGTATTCATCCATATAATTTAATGTTACCAGTTTGTTGATGTATAATGGGAAAAATAGTTTCTTAACTAGTATCATCTGTTGTGAAATCTTATTTTTTAGTTTTTTACTTTAGCCATTTAAGTATTTTTCTCCTTTTAAAAATTAAGTTGCTAACAAACTTCATAAAGTATCTCATAATCCCTAACTTATAAACCATCTCAGTCTATTTCCACATTGGGAAATACACATTTTACTTCTATTAGCATATGCCCCAAAGGGACATAATTGGGAACCTAACTGGCCCCAGATAGATACGTGATTTTTTGCTTGAAGCAGGTTTGGTAGATCCATGCATATTCTAATGTCCTCCCCTAATGCTCTCTATTCCTTGTTTCTCTAAATATGAATTGTTGTAGTCTAACATTGTCATTTCAGCCCGAGCCAGTTTCTGCCTCTGGTTTTCTGTGGCATTGGGAAGAGGAGGAGGAGGAAGGTTAGAACTGAGTTTTGGTGCAAGTAACTGGACCAACTTGTGTAGTTGGGTGGTAGGAAAGAGAATGCTAAGGAGAATGCCTTAGGAGTTGGGGATCAGATTTCTTTGTCCTTGCTCCAGTGGGTGTTTAGTCTGTGTTCTTTTTGTCCTAGAACATGGGGGCAGGTGGAATTACTTATCTTCTAATTTTGGAGAGATTGATTTGGTTGTGAGGATCAGAGAAAATGTCTAGTGCTCCATGGTATTGCTCATATGACCCAGAAGTTCTTACTTCATTATCTTGATATCTTCAGCTTAATGTAACTTAATTCCTTTTTGCCTATTTCTATTTTTCTTGTTGTCTTTTCTAGGAGCAGGAGAGGATGGAGCTAATTTGGTCTTGTGATTCTGATTGAGTAGTGTGCACGAATATGGAGACAGAGAGGGGCAAGGCCAGTACCCTAGCCTATGTCTGTCTCCTTCAGGTACTTGTTATCAGCTACCTATTACCCTATTGTCGCCTTGAGTAGAAGGGATAGTGGACAGAGTATTGAACTTGGATTCAGGGAGACCCAAATTTAAATCCCACACCCCAACTCTTTGGTATAAATTTAGGGTTAACATTAGACAAGTCACTCAGCCTCTTTGTATCTCAGTTTCTTCCTGTGTAAAATAGGGATGATCATACCTGTGGTGCCTAATCTCAGAGTGTTATTGTAAGGCTCAAATGAGATAAGATGAATGCAAAAGGGATGTTCCATAGCAAATAATTTCAGAAAGTCTCGATAATCAAAGGTATGAACAAGGTCTGAACACCTCTCTTCAGTCATTCAAATGTGTTTTTAACTGGGTTTCAATAAACTTTGATCCATTTAGAAGTCCCTGAAGTGTCATTGCATGAGGAAAAATGTTACCACACAGGAGGTCAGTTCCATTTGGTTGGGGGTTTTGACCAAATCCTGTGGGCTTCTGTAAAACCAGAAAATGAGTTTGGAATCAAAGTTTTGAGCATCTAGAATTGGAAGGGAGTTTTCCTACCAAGCCTTTCATTAGCAAAGGAGGAGAGAAGGACCCTGTCCATGACCTTGATCTTTTGTCTCCTTTTTTCCTCTTTGTCTGGAGGAAGACTTTGTAAACTTCAAAGGGTTGGAAGGATTTTAGATTTCTTAGCTGCATCTTAGCAGATGGGTTTGGAATAGCCATGAAGGATAGTCTAGAAATGATGAGGAAAGTCAGATTCAAAGCATTAGAAAGAATTTAGAAGCAAAGTCATACCACACCTAAAGGGAAGTATCTTGAGCACTCCAGGACTCACAATTGTGGATTATTCCTCTGATTAAGACTACTTTCCCCTGGACTCTGTTTTTCTGGGAGAATACGTACAAATATGGGAAACAGTCTATCCCCACTTAATAGTGTGCTATTCTTATACTACGTCAGTAAATAAGTCTGATTGAGTAATTGATAGCAATTGATAATCACGGAAGGAAGCATACCCATGGGGGCTCATGAACTATGTCACTAGAAAGATGCCTCATCCACTCCTGCACAACATTAAAATGGATCGGATATAGGAGCTATTCTCTGAGGACCCAACTGACCAATACCAGTAGAGTAGCTGGGAGAGTAGCTACAGAGACTGTATTGCGAGTATAATGGGCTTTCTAAACTTTATATAAAATATAAAACTATACATACATATAAACTATATATATATATATAAAACACATATAAAGATAAATGGAAAACTAGTTATTATTATGCTCTTCTGAACCTCAGTTACCTTGTCTATAAAATGAATGGAATAAAAGGAAATGACTTTATTTTTCCAAGACTGAATCTCTTCCTTATAAAAGGAGATAGTTAAGTGCATCTAAGGTCTCATTTAGCTATGTGCCAGGGCTGGGGAGGCAGTGTTGGAGGGAAGGGAGAACTTATAGGAATTCATATTGTGCTTAAACATGAGCAGACTTATTACATAAAAGCAGATGACTTCCTATTTTGCCAGCCTAAAGAATTTGAAGGTCCCCTGGCCAAAATCTCAGTCCAAGCATATGAGAAATACTGGAAAGAATTTTTTTTTGCATATGTTATTGAATATATTACTTATGTTTGATGAAACATGTGGATGAATTTTTAGAGGTAGCTATCTGGCATACTGGCTGAACTTGGATTCTATCTATCTCTCTATCCATCTAGCTATCATCACCCCCCCCATCCATCATCTATCTGTCTGTCTAATATATCTATTTTATCTCTTCTCTCTCTCTCTCTCTCTCTCTCTCTCTCTCTCTCTCTCTCTCTCTCTCTCTCTCTCTCTCCATCTGTCTACTTATGTACCAAGTTTACAGACCCCAGGCTAAGAAACCCTACTCTTAATTGTGAAATAGAGCTAATAGTAAAGTGGAAGGGCAATTTGATTTGAAATTCCAAGGACAGAGCTTGATTCTGAATGTGATTTTTTATTAAATGAACAGATCTCTTTATATTGAACTAAAGCAAATGAAAGTCCTTGGAGCAAATGAGAGTCAATCTCTCTGCCATATGAAAGTCCTCCAAACCTTTAAGACAGCTCTCTAATCTCCTTTAAGGCTTTTCTTTTCCATATGAAAAATCTTCAATTTCTTCAATCTTTCCTTACAATGTCGTGGTCTTGATACCATTCTGGTCACTTTTCTAAGACTACATTCTACCTTGCCTGTGCTTCCCTTAAACTGTGGAAGGTGCAGAAGACTGAAAATCATGAGACCTGGGGTCTAGTTGAGTTCTATCACCATCCAGCCGTATTATCTGGTGTCCTCATGAAGAGGGAAGAGTGTAGAAAAGATTCCAGTAGTATTTATTTCTGCATACACATTAGCATCTACCCCAGAGACACAGAAAACTGATGAGTTTAGGAAAAGACTTATTCAGGGCTCTAGTTGCTGTATTTATCCCAAAGGTCATTAACATATAGGAGAAAATTATTTTAATGGAAAAGGGGTTCATTCTTCACCCATTAGAATGTTCATCCAGAGAGTGTATAAAGTGCTTTTGACTTGACACCCAAGGGATTGAAAAGACTAAGCCTTGACTTCTATCTGTGCCATATTCTATCTGCATCCTTGGGTCAATTATTTCATCTTCGAGGCTGAGTCTCTTCCCTATAGAAGGTGATTGTCAGACAAGACCACCTTGAAAGTATCTTCTAGCCCTAATTCTGTAACTCTGGTTAAGTCACTTGCATTCTCTGAGCCTCGGTTTTTTTCCTACTAAAACTGAAGGCTTGTGGAATATTATAAGCACTTCTTACTTTACAGTCCCAGAAGAAATTTAAATAAGATAATAAGGACACTAGTCAATAATCATTTGTTAAGCATTTACTAATCGAGAGGCATTGTATTAGAAATACAATGAAAGGCAAAGATGTAATTCCCTCACTCTCATAGAATGTACATGCTAATTGAGAAGACAACATGCAAACCACTCTATACATGCATTTATCTATCTGTCTGCCTGTCTGCCTGTCTGCCTGTCTGTCTGTCTATCTATCTATCTATCTATCTATCTATCTATCTATCTATCTAGACATCTAGACATCTAGACATCTAGACATCTAGACATCTAGACATCTAGACATCTAGACATCAAGGCAGAGAAAGGCATCCTGTAGAAGACAGAGTCTGAACTGTCTTGAAAAAAAAAACAGGGAATTCAGGGGGCAAAGTTGAGAATTCCAAGGCATGGGGGGATGGCCAGTGGAAATTCCCAGAGTTGGGAGATAGAGGATTTTGTTTGAGTAACAGCAAGTAGATCAGTGCCCCTGGATCATAGAGTATATAGAGGAGAGAATAGTATAAGAACACTGGAGAGGTGGGGAGTGGTTAGAATGGAAAGGACTTTAAAAGTGAAGCATAGCATTTTATATTTGATCCTGGGATTAATGGGGAGTCACTGGAGTGATATGGTCAGACCACCTTTATATGAAGATCATTTTGTCAGCTGGATTGAGGATAGATCTGAATGGGGCCAACTTGAATTTGGGAAACTTGAAAACTATAAGAAGGGATTATATAGCAGGATTGTGGTTGTATGAATGAAGAGAAGGAAGCCTTTCTCTGCCTTGATACCAGTGCCTTCGCTCTGAGATCAACTCCAATTTAACCTACATGTGTATCTATCTATCTATCTATCTATCTATCTATCTATCTATCTATCTATCTATCTATGTATAAATACATACATGTGTATAATGCATGTATAGAGTGGTTTGCATGTTGTCTTAATTAGCATATGCATTCCATGAGAACAAGGGAATTGAGTCTTTGCCTTTCATTGTATTTCTAGTACAATGCCTCACAATTAGTAATTATATGGTGCATATATGCATTTATTACATGACCTTATGGGAGTAGAAATGATAAGACTTGGATACAGATTGGCTAGATGGGTCACAAGTATGGAGATAACAATGACAGATTGCTAGACTGGGGGACTGTGAAGGCGGTGATGCCTTTTATAGTAATATGTAAGCTGAAAGAAGTAAAGGTTTAAGGTGAAAGATAATGAGTTCTTTTATGGACATAGAGTTAAGATATCTATGGCATATGCAGTTCAAGATGTACAATAGGCAGTTGGTGATGTGAGATTATGATCCATTAACTTTATCCCTCCCCTTCCCTCTTCTTCTGTTCTCTCTCTCTCTCTCTCTCTCTCTCTCTCTCTCTCATTTATCAATCATCTATCTATCTATCTATCTATCTATCTATCTATCTATCTATCTAGTTATTTACATATTGTGTCTTTCCCATTAGATTATGAGCTCTTTGAGGGCAAGGACTAATTTTTGCCCTTCTTTGTATCCCAGGTACTTAGTATGGTGCCTGACTCATGGTCCTTAATAAATGCTTGATGACTGTTGGATTGTAGGAAGAGGTGTAGAAACTGAACCTTGAAGGAAGCTTGGACTTCCAAGAAAAGGAAGGGAAGAGGAGTGCCTTTTAAGCATGGCAGATTGTCTGGAGGTCATTTGAATTTCCATTCTAGGAAATGCAACTAGACCTGCTTCAATGAAACAAAGAATGCAGGAAGGAAACAACATGAAATCAGACAGGAAAAGTAGTTTACAGTCAGACTGTTAAAAACTTTAGTTACCAAGTGAGAGATCTTTGGGTTAAGTGCTGGCTTTAGAGTCAGAGGACCTGGGTTCAGATTCTGCTTCTGTCACTTGTTTGTTGTGGGACTTTGGGCAAAGCATTTAAACTTTTTGGACCTAATTTCTTCATGAATAAGACCTAGATCATTTCTAAGAAGTTTCTTCCAAGTAACAATATATTGTCCTATTTTTGTGCTAGAGGTAATAAGGAACCACTAAAGTTCTTTGGCAATTAAACTTGTGTTTTAGGAAGATAATTTCAAAAAGTGAAGTAATTTTTTCCCTTCATGATCATAGAATAAATTCCAATTCAGTTATGGAAGATTGACCAATGAGAAGAATGTCTGGTAGTCAAAAATACAATTAAGAGCTCAGTAGAGAATAATGAGAAGATTAACTAAGGTGATGGTTATGTCAATGGCTAGAAGGGACCAAATTCAAGAATTATTGTCAAGATAGGATCAACAAGATTTTGACACTGACTGCATATGGAAGGTGAAGGAAAGGAAAAGATAAAGGATAACTCTAAGGTTGTCAACCTGGTTGTCTGGGATGATGGGGGTACTTTCACCAGAAATGGTGAGATTTGGAGAAGTGATAGGTTAAGGGAAAGGGAAAATAAAGAGTTCCATTTTGAAAACTATGAGTTTGAAATGCTTATGGGATGCCCAGTTGGATAACTTAATTAGACATAATATTAGTGGAGAATGAGGTAGATTAAGAGTGATAATGTATGTATATAAAGTGTTTTGTAAATCTTTAAGTTACTGCATAAATATCAGTCATTATTATTAATCATAACAATGATGACTTAATATATACACCAAACATTTTTAATAATAAATCTATATAATTTTTAAAAAAATCAGTTTGCTGGTTATCTGCAATACCAACTAGAACAGAGTATTCATTGCAGGGGGGCTAGGTAGTCTGACAGCAGCGATGGGAGGTGGTGGCATGGTAGTCTGTGTATTTTTGTCACTTACTATTGTTTGGAACATCTTGGAGCAGGACACAAAGTCCTATTCCTGGGTTACTTGGAAGGATGGGGATGCTATCTGACATCCAGCCCTCTGAGCCAGCAGCACCCTTGGGGTTAACTCCAAAATAGTCTTTCCACTCAGACAATCATTTGGTCAGAAATGAAATCTCTGGTATTCCCTTGTCTCATTCTAATATCTGCCAACTCTCTTCTACCCCTTCAGAGTCCTAGAATAATGTTGTTAAAGCCCCTGGAAAATGTCAGTTGAAACCAAGGTTTCTGTCCTTTACCTCCTATGAAAAATGTATTGAATTTCATATGTTTGGTTTGGGAAATCAGTTTCTGTCCACTCTAACCAATTGTCCATAATAACCATGTCGGTGCTAAGTGGAGTACACTGTAATAACCCTCCCATAAAGGGGAAAATGAAAGGCAAAACATTTCTGAGGGTGGCTGAAGCCATATCAATATAGATCACTGCAGATGTGGAGCAAATGATGGATGGTCGTTTTTAAGGCTTTTTCAATTCGACGCGAGTGGCGTCCAAAGGCAGTAAAACACACAGAATTTGCTGATACCCTTCCTGATAAACTGGTGTATCGCATGTAAGAGCAGCTTAAAGAATGAACAGGCACAAGGACCCATTAGTTCCCAATGATTCAGGCCTAAGCTTCTTGAGGGAGACGATGGCTCTTTCCATTCCAAAGGGGTGACATTTTGGAAACAACCTGGGAATTTATTGAGAAGGAGCCCAGAGCAGTGGATAATGGGAAGACCAGAAGGGGTGCTGGCTGACCAGTGATAGTGAGGTAAGGATGGCTCTACATGAAAAAGGAAGGTGACCAGGAATTAATTGCCTTTTAGGGAAGATGGTCAATCAACAGGCATTTATTAAACTCTTGCTGTCATGCCAGGAAAAAGAGAATAAAGTAAATAGGTATTTATTAAACTGTAATGCCAAGCACTTGTGAGGATCAGATCTGATCTTCACAACAACCCCTACCTAGGATGTAGGGGTTTATTATTATACCTGTTTTACAATTGAAGAAACTGAGGGGGACAAAAGTTAAATAGGTTGTCCACAAGTCACACTACTAATTAGCTAGCTAACATTTATATTTCATCTACTATGTTCCACCTAAACATAATTATTAATTTATTTAGTCATCATGAAAACCCTTGGAGGTTGTTATTTCCATTTTACAGTTGAGGAAACTGAGGTAGCGGGAGTTGTAAAAGTCATACAGTAAGTATATGAGGCTAGATTTAAATTTGGGTCTTCCTATCTTCAGACCCAGGGCTTTATCTATTGTGTCACCTTGAAAGAGAGAGGTATCATGGGACAGTGGATAGAGAACTGGCATTGTACTTATGATCTGAATTCAAGTTATGTCTCTGGATGTATAATAATTATTTGATCCTAGACAAGTTCCCTAACCTTTCTGTACCCCAGAAAATTCATTCTAAAAATATAACAGGGAAAAATTGTTGACCTGTATTTCCTCATCATCCTGATGAAATCAGTCTGTCAACAATCATTTATGAAATGTTCACTATGGATCAGGCACTGTTCTAAAACACTGGGATTAGGAAGAAAAGCAGAAACACAGACTTTGTTTTAAGGAGCTCATGTTCTAAGGGAGAGATGAGGAGAGGAAATGAGAAAATGACTCGAGACAGACAAGAGAAACCTAGAGAATTTTGGTAGAGGGCAAATAGAGAGAAGGCACCAATTTTATCAAGGAAGCCCCAACTCCCAAAGAAATATTTAAAAAATAACTCTCAATTGAAGGTCATCTGTCCAGCTTCCTCATCTTATAAACCCAAGCAGTTAGATGACTAGACTATAGGCAACAAATGGTCTAATGAAGATTTGAACCCAGGTCCTCTGGGGTCAAACACATGGATGCCAGCTATATTGCCCATCATGTGCCCCATATGTGAAGACATTCTCTCTTAGTTGGTCCTGTCAGAGCTTGGGCAAAGCCTTCACATCACAGTGTCCCTCAAGAAGGTCTCTAGGAAGGACTCCTACTTTATAAAGACTTAATCCCTTATTTGGATGGCTAGGTAGGATAGATCTGAGTTCAAATTCAGTTCCAGAGTACTTAATTACTAGCTACTCAGTAGCTCAGATTACTTACTAGCTGTGTTAAGTCACTTCACCGTTTGCCTCAGTTTTCTCATTTGTAAAATGAGCTGGGGAAGGAAATGGCAAACTATTCTAGTATCTTTGCCAAGAAAATTCCACGAAGTATTGGAAGTAACTGAAGATCAACAAATTCCTTATTTAGTTCAACAAATGCTGAGGAAATTTAGATTTCCTTGTTGCTAGAATCCAAAAATACCACATGAAATAGCTCCACGGTATTTTTTTAAATGAGTTTTTCAGGTGTGGGTGTTAACAATAGAATCCTGAATGAATTCTCCTGGCAGCACCACCCAATTGTTATGTCATTGTCTGAATATAATTCCCATTTCATCCATGCCCTATTCTAGGACTACCAAAAAGAGACAGGTGACATGACACATCTATCCCAAACATAGCACATTCAGTCCTTTGATTCCTGGAGGGGAATGAATAAATATTTATAATATGAATGTGAATGATCTTGGATTCCTTTCAGAGATCTCTATCTCTGTGTGTTTCTTTCTGTCTTCTTCTGTCTCTGTTTCTAACTCTCCCCATTTAACTCTTCAAATAAAATAGAAATGACATCTGAAGAAAGATGTTATCTGCCTCCAATCAAAATCAAAAGTATGTATAGAATAATTTTACATACATATATGTCTACACACACATATATAAATACATATATTTATATACTTATTTATATCTAAAGGTAGTTATCTCTCAGGCTGCGGGCGGGGGGGAGAGAAGTGAAAAAAGGAGGGAAGAAATTTACATAATAATTTAATTTATATTTAAAAGGAATAACAAGTCTTCCAGTTTCATATGCAATCATCTTTTTTATTATACAGTTAAAGAAATGCTTCCTTTATTCCATAAATTAAAAAAATTAAAGAGCATGGAAAATAACTTTCTTATGAGAGGTGGAGGAAGGGCAGCTGTTCCTACCTGTCAATCGGAGGAGGGAATGACTCTTCTTCCCATATGGCAGCAGCTAGAGCATGTGCTTGGTGAGCTGAGCTTGGACCTGGACCTCTGCCTGTCTCTTTTGTTTTGTGCAGGTGACCAAATAAAGAGCCCGAGAGAGCTCCTGGGTTGTCTGAAGACATGGACCTTGAAGAAAACACAGTGAAGAGGAGGGCCAGGGCCCACTCAGCAGAGTGTGCCATTAGTCCTAAGTAACCATTGCTTGTTTAAGTCTTTGTTAATGTATGCTAGGAAGTCTTTTCCTATAGATCGTTTCCTTTGTGTGAATGAAATAAATGGCCAGCTTATATTTGATTTACATTGTACATTGAATACCCTCCCTCCCTCCTTCCTTCTTTTCTTTCTTTCTTTCTTTCTTTCTTTCTTTCTTTCTTTCTTTCTTTCTTTCTTTCTTTCTTTCTTTCTTTCTTTCTTTCTTTCTTTCTTTCTTCCTTCCTTCCTTCCTTCCTTCCTTCCTTCCTTCCTTCTTTCCTTCCTTCCTTCCTTTCCTTTCTTTTTTCCCTCCCTCCTTCCTTCCTTCCTTCCTTCCTTCCTTCCTTCCTTCCTTCCTTCCTTCCTTCCTTCCTTCCTTCCTTCCTTCCTTCCTTCCTTCCTTCCTTCCTTCCTTCCTTCTTTCCTTTCCTTTCTTTTTTCCCTCCCTCCCTTCCTTCTTCCTTCCTTCCTTCCTCCCAGCCACATACCTATATACACAGTGCATACACTTGCAGCAAAAAATCACAGTACACACACATGCATATACATGTCCACACACATGCACTACAAAAACACATGCATTTATACGCAGCCACATACATGTGTATATATACATGTGTGTGTGTGTGTGTGTGTGTGTGTAGAAGACCTGGGCGTGGTTCTCATACACGCTTGTAATCAATCCTTGCTCGGGGGAGGCGCGGGGGGGGGGGGGCAGAGCCTGGAGGATCGTCTGAGCTTGGCAGTTCTGAGGGCAGTGGGCCATCCCCTAGGGTGCTTGGCACCCGTGTGGCCAGCCCTCCGCAGGAAGAGAGGAGGGGGCAGCTGGGGAGGCATGAACTAGCCCAGGTGGAAAACAGAGCAATCAAGGCTTCTACGCTAATTAGCAGGGGGACGGGACCTGTGAGTGAGGGGCTGTTCTAGCCCAGGTGAGACAGAGAGATCCTATCTCCAATTTAAAAAAAGCTGTGGAACTCCAACCCTCACCCCCAAGAGATGAATATGGGAAGGCTGGACGCAATCTTTACATGTGGTTGGAAAAATAAATAATTTCTTAAAATGGAAAGGGTTTCTAAAAGGCTGCATGAGAGTTCTGAAACAAAATTCTGAAATTCCAGGGGAAAGGCTCCGTACCTCCTGGGGAAGGTGTCATTGGAACTGAGCATTCGTGTCTCCTCTCGGTGAATAGGAAGGATTAGTAAAATCCAAGGGTGGGAGAAACAAAGCCCCCATCTCCCCACTTATACCCTTGTAACGCGTACACCGCATAGCAACACGCCAGCAGTCCAGCCGGCAGCATGTATTAAGCGCCTGCTGCGTACGCCGGGTCGGGGCGCAGAGGGGCGAGCCCCGGGTGCGCCCCTCGCCTGCCTGGCGCGCATCCACGCGCCTGGGGCTCCCCGGGAGCAGCCGGCGCCAGAGGGGTGGCCCGGCCGGCGCTGCCCCCCGGCTCCGGGGAGCCCTGGGGGTGGCCCGTGGGCTCCCCGGTGCCCTCTCATCTGGAGTCACCGGGCACAAGGCGGAGAAGGCGCAGCGGCCGCCGCAGGGCGCAAACCCGCCAGTCCCCCAACGGGCTCCAAGCTTTTGGAGAGAACCCTTGATCCGGACAATCAAAGGGTCCGGGAAGATCAAGGAGAATTCAAAGTGCCGGTGTGCCAGGAGCCACCTGACAAAGGAGGTCATTCCTTCCCCTCGTTAAAATGGCCTCAGTACTGGGGCTTGATCTGAAGCTTAATTGAAATGTTTCAAACAGCGTATTACAAGCGAGATGAGACGTGGGCTGCCCACTTGTGACCTTTGCTAAGAAAGCGAGATGGGTAATGGGGGGAAAAATCTCAGTCATTGCCTTAGGGGAGGGGGCCTCGTCATGATGTAAAGCGCTGTCTACCCTTCTTGCTGGGGAAGAGCTCATCCAGATGCAGGCAGGAGGACAGATGTGAGGCCGGACACCAGGGCAGCTTTCCTGGCCCATGACTCTAATCACCCTTAAAGATGGCTGTTTCCTTGGACCCCTTGGCAATGGTTGGGATGCCGCCCAACCCTCCCGTGGGGTGGGGTATCATGACCATCCGTGCCACATGATAGGGTCCCTGGGACTGCTGATTGGGACCTCCTTCACAACCTCTCCCTCAAACTTGGGTAAACCCAGATGACCCACTCCCCGTGATTGAATAAGACAGACTGCCTCTCTAGGCTTGTGCTATGGGTCTCTGTATCAAGGCAGAGGAGACTTGCTAAAGAGATCTCTCTGCTGTTAAGTCATTTTCTGTAACACATAATAGGGGAGTAGAGGGAGGAACAAAATCAGAAAGGGACTGTTGCCCCTTGTGCTTTTGACATGATAATAATTTGCAAGTCATATTGACCCAAAGACTCATAAGGCTTCTTGGCCTCTTCCTCTTTTGGGGGTGATTATCTCCTCTGACAGGAGAGCCTGTGTCTGTCACCCCAGATTATCTCAACCTCCAGCTGGTCTGTTGTGAAAGTGAATTTCAGGGGTTCTGTTGCCCCAGCTAATGTCAAACTTTCCCCAGTCTCTATGTGTACTGGGCATTTCAACCATTAATTGGATTTTAGACATTCCTTAGAATCTACTAAAATATGGTGTTTTTCTAGATCTTGCCATCTACTAAAACATGGTGTCTCTGTGTCCCTTGTCATGTACTAATACATGGTGTCTCTGTGTCCCTTGTCATGTACTAATACATGATGTCTCTGTGTCCCTTGTCATGTACTAATACATGGTGTCTCTGTGTCCCTTGTCATGTACTAATACATGATGTCTCTGTGTCCCTTGTCATGTACTAATACATGGTGTCTTTGTGTCCCTTGTCATGTACTAATACATGATGTCTCTGTGTCCCTTGTCATGTACTAATACATGGTGTCTCTGTGTCCCTTGTCATGGTGACTTTGTGGCATGGTGGAGGGAAACTTGACTTTAAAACCAGAGAACCAAGGAAAGTAACTTTACTTCTCTGTAAAATGGGGACAGGTGGGTAGGCTTCCAGCTTCAAATCTAAATTTCTCTGCGTTTCTTTAAAGTCCCTGCATTGTCTCAAAGGCACATCTACTATCACCTTGGAGGCAGAGTCATTCTCTACCTGGCTCTGCCCTGTTTCATTCTGTCTCTGTTTCTATTTCTGCCTTTACAATGCAAAGAATACGAGTTCTGAAGTTAAGGACCTAGATCCTTGAGATATTCTAACAAATATGATCTGTTTGAACTCAAGTGAGTCACTAAACTTGTTTGGATTTCAGTAGCTTCACTTGTGGACAGCTAGGTGGTAGATAGACTGCTTAGGCTTGGAGTCAGGAAGACTTTGGGTAAGTCATTTAACCCCGATTTTGCCTCAGTTCCTCTTCTGTAAAATGGAGACATCCTGGAAAAGGAAATGGAAAGTCATTAGGGTATCTTTGCCACCAAGGCCAAATACCACTGAGATCAATTGAACAACGTCAGCCTTCATTTGCAAAATAGGACTAGATGGTGTCCAAGTTCCTGCCAACCCAAAAATAATGATCCTCCATCTCTGTTTCTTTTTCTTTTTTCAAGCAGCTGAAGGTTCTGAGACTTGGGATGCTGGGTCGAAATTGGAGAATTAACTTAAGCAAAATGCTCTCTAAAATCAGAGAACTTTGTACCATAGTTGACCCAATCTTACCTGACCCAGTACTTCTGTAGGGGATAAGCCTGTTGGGGGAAAAAATGAATGAATCCTCCAACAGCTGGGATTGTTTTTTGATCAATGGCCAACATAAAATGACAGCAGGCCAAATTGTCAGATTCTTTAGATTTGAACCTGGGAGCAGGGACCAGTCACTCCTACTCATTTCATTAAGCTCCAGAGTGGGGCAGGCACAGCTAGGTGGTGCAGTGGATAGAGCACTGGCCTTGGAGTCAGAAGGACAGGAGTTCGAATGTGACATCAGACGCTTGACTCTTACAAGCTGTGTAATCTTGAGCAAGTCACAACCCTGATTGCCTCACTTCTAGGACTATCTTCAGTCGTCCTGATTCATATCTGACCCCTGGACCTATGGCTCTGGAGGAGAAAGTGAGGCTGGTGACTTAGCATAGCCCCCCCCCCAATTTGAATCCAGTTCAGGTGCTTGGCCTGGTATCACCTCCCTGATGTCAAGGTATTCTTTGAAAATGAAGGACAAACATTAAAGTGAGGCAATGACTTGACTCATTGGGTTCTGTAGCTACTTAATTGTGGGTGAAAACTTGTGTCTACCCAGGGAAAGAAATTATCAATAGAAATTCCAGAAGAATTGGGATTGGAAGTTATTAGATCCAACTGACTAAGCAGCCCCAACTATTTTTCATCCTTTGAATCCTCATCTAAATGCTTTGATGTAGAGGTCAGATGTCAGTCTTTTCCTTTTCTTTCTTTCCCATTACTTGATTTAGGTCTTTAATGAAAAGTTCACAAATGGAGAACAGTAGTAAATCCCACAGACCATGTTGTCTGACCCCCTCATTTTGCATATGAAGCTAAGGACCAAAGAGACTAAATTATTTTCTTAAGGGTCTACATATAGGAAGCTGCAGGTCTTCTGATGCCAAATCTTGAGTTATTTCCAGTGAAGTTGCACTGCTCAATTGTATTTTACTAATCTCAATCCAAATTTTCCTCAAAAATTCAGACACTGCTTTTCCCAGGCCAATTCTAATGATCTAACTTCTCAGTCTGGCATTTAAGACCCTGTTTAATCTCTTGCCAACCTACCTTTTGAGGCTCATTTCATGTTGAACCCCTTCATGGTTCAACCCAAAGAGTCTACAAACTCTTGGAGTTTGCTGCTTAATCTTCTGCCTCATGAATTCACTAAAGCTTTGTCTCCTGGCTCCTCTATCTTCCTTCTCTTGGAACTTCCTTTAAAGTTCTACTCAGATTCTTTTGAAAAACTCTCCTTCATTTTCCCAGTAGTTTTAATCTTCTCAAATAATCTTGTATCAATTAACATGCATCCATGTTATGTGCTATGTACAACAGAATTTGTTTATAAACAATAAACAATTCTCCCTTCACCGGCCTGGATGTTGATTTTCTCATTTGTAAAATTAGGACATGGGAAGAGATGACTCTTAAATTTCCTTCCCACTCTCAATTTATGGTTCTGTTTTCATTTATTAAGCGTCTATCGTATGTCAGACACTGTCCCGGGGAACCATGAAATAATTCTTTCTCTTGAGGAACTTATTTTCAAACAGAGAAGATGACAAGCACATATATATATGTATATATATTTCTATATAAAATATTTACTTCTACATAAAATATTTATTTCTATATAATAAATTAAATATTTATTAAATATATTTTTGTATTAAATATGCATAAAATATATTTCCAAATAAGATGCAAATAAATACATTAAATATATTTCTATGGAAAATATAATAAAACATGTATGTCTATAGAAAATATATTTCCATGTAGTAAATAAAATAAATATATTCTATATAATACCTAAAATACATTTCTATATAGTATATAAAATACAAATCGTATTTAAAACTTATGTTTTTTTGTATATACACACATACACAATAAATGCCAGTAATTTTGAGGGTTGCAAGAAGCATTGGGGTGGAATAAGGAATCCAGAGTCCTGTAAAGATTGCACTTGGACTTTAAAGAAAATTGGGAATTTTAGGAGGCCCAGGAGGGAGTGCATCCTAGCTAGACATGGGGATCAGCTTGTGTAAAGAGATGGAGACAGGGGATGGAAGCATTGGGTATAAGGAATAGCAAGAAAGTCCATCTGACTGGATGGCAAAAAACATGAAGTGAAATGATGTAGGTTAGGATTAACTTGTGGACTCCTTTAAATTCCAAATGCAGAAGTTTGTTCTTAATTCTAGAACCAGCAGAGAGTCTCTAGACTAGATTTTATTGAGCAAGGGAGAGACATATTCTGATCTGAAATTTAGGGGAAAACATTTGTGTGAAAGCTTGATTGGAGAGAAGAGAGATGGGGGGGGGGTAGAGAGAGAGAGAGACCAATTAGGAGGCTACTGAAATAGGCAGGGAAGGGGTTTGGAGGTGGGGGGTTTGGATGGTGACTATGGCAATGGGAGTCTAGAGAAGGGAACTGTAGCAAAAGGATGTTATAGGGACCAAATTTACTGAGAATGAGGAGCTAAGGAACACTGGGTGCCTGGAAGGACAACGATGTTATTTATTTTATCTTTGTCTCCCTAATGTCTCTATTAGAGCACTTAACAAGTATTTGTTGAATTGAATTAATCTCAACATTTTCCCTTTTCTTTTCCATTCATTTTGGCTCTGATTCTATCTGACTCAATTTCCCCCTTCCACCTGCCCCCCCCCAGTTTCTGGCAATTGTTTTTAGGGTCTTTTTTATTAGGTTTTTCACAAGGCAAAGGGGGTTAAGTGGCTTGCCCAAGGCCACACAGCTAGGTAATTATTAAGTATCTGAGGCAGGATTTGAACCCAGGTACTCCTGACTCCAGGCCGGTGCTTTATCCACTGTGCCACCTAGCTGCCCCTTTTAGGGTCTTTTCAACAAATCTGATCTACCTCATTAATTACTGAGAAACCCTGAGGATCTTGGCCTCCCAGTTTAATTCTTTTTTTTTTTTTTAAGTAAAAGTGATCTTGACTGAATGGGTGTTGCCTCAGTCAAACTGTATGACCTAGGAAAGACTTTCTCTTAGAAAGGCCAAGGTTCAGGACCACTTCCAGATATCCTGATTTTTATCTTGCCATTGGATCCATGTGGCCCTGGAGAAGAGAGTACGCCTGGTGACTTTACACCGCTTCCCCCCTTCCCCACTTAAATCCAATTCATTTGCATGTCATGGCATCCTCTCTCTGATGTCATCATCTTCTTCAAGGATGAAAGACAAACAACAACCTTTTCTCCTTTGCTGTTGTCATAAGATTTAGATCTGGAAAGTATATTAGAGATGGTCTGGTCCAATTCCTTAATTTTACAAATGAGGAAACTGAGGCCAAGGAAAATGAAGGAACCTTTTCAAGATCACACAACAAGATGATCTATTTTTAAATATTTATTGCAACATAACATATGGAAAGCACATTGAAATTAGATTCAGAACTTGCTTTTACTGCTTAGTAGCTTTCTGATCTCAGGCAAGCCCCTTAATTTATCTGGACCTCAGCTTCCTCCTTTATAAAATGAATGAGATAGATTAGAGATAGCTCTAAATCAATGATCTCATGGTCCAACCCCTCCAATAGAGCATTATTGTTGGAGACCTTTGCTAACATCAATCAATCAGCAAGAATTTATTAAGAACTGGACTAGTTACCAGATTTACAAAGGAAACAACCCCTAACATGAAACAATCTTACTCTCAGGGAATCTAATTCTTCCAGCCTATGCAATGTCATGAGTTGTCATCCCCCATAAGTAGCATTGGGGTGTCATTGTGTGACTCAAAGTGAGCTAGAGAAGAAGCAGGCCTTTGGGACCAGATAGTTGGCCTCTCTGTTCTCCTCACAGAGAGGAACTATTAGGCTAGAATTATTTTTACCTGCTTCCTTAAATATTATTAGTTTAGGAAAAGAAGTTTTCCAGTTTCTTCTAACTTCTGCCTACTTTTTCATTAATGGAAGAAGCAGGACTCTGAATTGTAGCTGTAGCCAAGATTTAACTGCTTTCCTACAAATACAAGCTCTACAACGGACAGACAGACCCAATAACCAAAAAAATCCATTTATCTAAGTTGAACAAGAGAAAAACAGAAGTCAAAGAAAGTATATGTAGGAGAATGACCAGATGACAAAGAATAAAGAAACCTTCCCATTGGGAGTGAGGTAATTCAACTCAACACACACACACACACACACACACACACACACACACACAGAGACAGAGAGACAGAGATAAAGAGACAGAGACAGAGACAGAGACAGAGACAGAGACAGAGAGACAGTTCCACCAAAGTCTCTGGTGTAGTAAGTTGGAGATCAGGACATGATGGAGACTGCCAGCTTCTCTTAAGTCAATGTCTTCCCAGTCTTATTCTCCCTTCAGCAACCTGCAGGGAGATTAGCATTATCCATCTTCTCTCTCAAAGATGGAGGCTTTGTCTAAAGAAGGAAATGCTCAAAGTGACTGGAAAACCAAAAGAGACTTGAAACGAGTGTGACTACTGAAAAAGTCCTTCTCTTTCCCACAGCCACAGGGCATTGATCTTCACCAGTAAGGAGAGATTCCCATGCCAATTGGCATTGGGAGTGAGGTTTAATGTCATCTCTTATCTCTGTGATTTTTTAATTTTAGCTCCTTAGGCTAATGCTTATACTTCAGAAACCTTCAAAGACATGTACAGTTAATGTGAGTGGATGCTCCTATCTTCATAGGACTCTGAGTATTCCAGATATAGGATAGATTATAAGAGAATAGATTTTGAAGCAGTCTTAAAATCCATCATGTCCAACTTCCTCATTTTAAGAAGAGGAAACTGAGTCACAGAGAGTTTAAAATGACTTGCCCAAGCTTATGCAACTAGTAAGTGGTAAAATATTTGAATCCAGGTCTTCTACTTCAAAAATCAATGCTCCTGGGGGTTAGGTGGCGCAGTGGATAGAGCACTGGTCCTGGAGTCAGGAAGACCTGAGTTCAAATCCGACCTCATATACTTAATCATTACCTAGCTGTTTGGCCTTGGGCAAGCCACTTAACCCCATTGCCTTGCAAAAAACCCCCCAAAAAACAAAACCTAACCAAAAAAAAAGTCAATGCTCCTTTTCAAAAACAGTATTATGCTGCTTCTATTCTTTATTTCTTCCATTTCCTCAATTACACATTCATGTCTGTATGTGTATTTTGTCCAGACCTGAGATTTCATCCTTGTAGGAAAAATATCATTGTGGAACCTTCCTCTTATTACCCAGATCAGCAAAACAGCTATAAACTCTCATCTTAGAATGACCTGGGTTACTAAGGAATTCCAGTGATTTGGCCTGAGTTGAAGAAGATATCATGAGACTTGGGCACAGGTCATCTTGTTTCCTTAGACAGTCTACTATGTGGTATTGCCTTTTTTTCATCTTGGAAAAAATCCCTCTTCCTCATCTAATGGGGACCTATCAAGATAATGAGATAATGATAATTCACACTTGGTTTTTGTTTTACTAGAGGATGTTACTAGCCTAACATCTATATGTATGGACGTCTAAATCCTGTTTAGTTCACGTTTAGTGAGAATTGATTTAAATCTGTTCCTGTACATGTTCTATAGGACATATTTAAATGCATTTACATATTTAAGTATATGCAACAAATTGAATTCATTAAATATCTGTCTTTTGATTCAATTTCAGTTAGTTTTCCCCCACTTTCAGTAATTCTTGATGTAGTACTTGGTGTATATGCTTGGTAATTATTGCTTTCTATTTTCCTAGAAAAACAAGAAACAAAATGGCACCCATTTTGCTCAGCTGTGCATTAATGTCCTGCCCTTGAAAGCATGCAATATTTGAGTTCTTTTGTTTTTTTTTCTCTCCTATTTTTAGCTCTATGTGCCATTCTCCATCCAGTCAAAATTACTGGAAAATCATGGTGACAACTGTAGAAAAAAACAACCCAGTGGCACACTTGTCGGCAAACTTGACTTACATTTGAGAACAGGAGGTCCAGCACCTTTGGCCAGGTATATTTTCTATATCTTATGAGACTGGGCTGTTGCCCTGCTATGTTCATCCACCATCCACCATGTGGGAATGTGACTAAAGGTGGCTTCTCTTAGCCAGTTCACCAGGGAGAGGTTAGCAGTCACAGACAGGATACCATGTGGCATGCTATGGCGGTATGTGCCATCAAGTTGCTATGAGCTTGGTACTGGGTAGGAGGAACTCTCCATGCAGTAATACTGACAGCTTCAGACTCAGAAGTACCATAAAGAGAGACAAGATGACTCTGCCTCTTGGAAGGTATGCCAGTAAAATGTAACACCTGCTAGGTGCCCAGGAGAGCCCAGCCAGGAGGTTTTAATATGTCTTTGGCACTTGTGGAGCCATTGAGCATGATTGGAGAGCTCCATGATTCAAAGCTATTTAGCATCCCTGTTGAAATGATGAGTTTTTGTTATAGGGAGCACCTTGGGATCATTAAAAGTGCTGCATGATTTCCCAAACTCATTCTAGCTCAAAGTCTTTCTTCTCTTCAGGGCCTAACTCATCGTCCACCTGCAGTGTCTGTCCGATGTATATGTACTGAAAGGATGTGTGCTCTATGGTATCCATTCAAATGCTTCCTGGAGTTTGGACTGTGAATAAATGAATGAATGAAAGAACATTTACTCTGTATCTTTTACCTGCCAAGGATGGTACTAGGTGCGAGAGATAGAAAGATAAAAGTAATATAATTCCTGCCCTCAAGATGCTGACAGTCTAATAGGAGATAGTCAAGAGAGTTTTGATTTGGCAGAAAGTGAATAGAACCCCAGGACAGGTGATCACCATGCTCTTTCTAGAGGCAATGATAGTATTCATGTGATTGCTGCTCCTAGAGAAGAGGTGGAAAGTAGCTGGGGAAGAAGAATATCTCGATATCACAAAGTCACATAGCAAATTAAACTGGCTGGAAGGCACTAATTTTTTCTTTTTTAAAAGATTTGTTTGTGTTGCTATAAGATTATATTAAATTCTCTATTCAATATGAGCTAAGAAAATTTTTGTAGTGCTTTTGAAAGTTGAAAAAGCATAGGTATGAGAGGTATATGTGTGTAGTGTGTGTGTGTGTGTGTGTGTGTGTGTGAGAGAGAGAGAGAGAGAGAGAGAGAGAGAGAGAGAGATATGGGGGGGGCATTGTTCCATGAAGTTTGGAAACCACTGTTTAGTAGTGGTTTCCATGCCTTTGGGTTATTCCAACATTCATCACCTAGTGACCAGTAAAATAATGATATTATTCTTCACACTTTTCTTCACACATTCTTCACACTTACATTACATCTTGAGATAATAAGAGACAGGTGGATTGGTTGAAGTCAGGGACTTGGAATCAGTAAGCCCTGGGTTCAAATCCTGCTTTGGACATCAGCTAATTGAGTGACTACGAGCAGATCACCTTTTGTCCCTAAGCCTGTTTCTTCATCGAAAAAAAATAAATGGTTTGAACTATAAAACTGCATGTAGGAAGTTGACCAAGTCCTTGAATGCCTGCCATATTTCTCACTCCAGTAATGACCCAAGGGGGCAAAATGGCAGATTGTCATTATTTCATTATTTTGTCTTCTTTTAAAAATATTAAATTAAATATTAAATATTAAATCATTGAGACTACTGTCCAAAACACTCTTGTCTGGTCAGGACTCTCTTATATGTTCTGTCATCTAATCTATTATGAAATTGCCAGTTCCTTGTGGTCCAGGGGACAGAGAGTTCGATCTGGAGTCAGGAGAATGCCAGTTCAAAACTATCCTCAGGGAGTTATTAGCTATGTGACACTGTCCAAGTTTAACTGGTTATCAACCTCGACTTCTTTGTCTATAAAATAGAGATAATGGCATACTGACCCTGGTTATTGTGAGGATCAAATGCAATAATATTCTAAAATACTTTGCAAATCTTAAAATATTAAGTGAATGGTATTATTATTATTATTATTATTATTAGTTTTGATTATTTGCATTCTCAGATGCCTAACAACATTTCTGGTATACAGTAGGTAGGTACTTAAGAAACTCTTTTTTAGTTCATTCATTCATTCACTCATTCATTCATTCCAGCTGCTAGCTGGCAAGATATCTCCTCTACCTGTGATATAAAAGAGGATAAATAGTAGACACAGTTCACCAGAACTCAGCTGATAGCTGACCAGGATGATAGCTATGCTCAGAAGGATTGGGGACTAAGAGCTTCCTCAGCTGCTGTCAATTGTGTTCAGTTTCCAGAGCTGAGTTCAGAATTGCTCATAGAATTGAACCAAAAATAATGATCCCTGAGGCCCTGAGGAATGTGAAAGAGAAATCCTGAAATTCGTTTATAATGTTGTAAACTTTGTAACTTGTTGGTAAATTGTTATTTGCCAGTGCAAATACAAGTTATGATATTTCTCAGGGGCAAGTATTTGCCCACTGAGTAAGGGATCCTCTGGATCCTGGATAAGACATATCGAAAGATAAACCAAGGTCGTTTTCTCCAGAATTGGTAGAACTCACTAAAGATTTTTTCTTGTTTTTTTTCTTTTAAATTTTAATGGAGAGAAGTTCCTCCCTTCCCTTTCCCACTGAAAATCTCTCTG
This sequence comes from Macrotis lagotis, assembly GCF_037893015.1. Classification (NCBI taxonomy): domain Eukaryota; kingdom Metazoa; phylum Chordata; class Mammalia; order Peramelemorphia; family Peramelidae; genus Macrotis; species Macrotis lagotis. The sequence goes on along the minus strand of NC_133659.1, from coordinate 42,075,278 downwards.
ACCAGACAAGTTGTGCTCACTGTACCTGAAGAAGAGAAAGGGAGGAGGTTAATGGAAAGCCTCAGGGGATCCCATTTTGATCTCTTCACACTTCCTAAAAATACAGAATTCCTGAGCTTCAATAGCCATTTTCTTCCCTCTACAACTTCTGTCTTCTCTTGCCCAGTCTTATTCTTCATCCTTCTCTTCCTACATTTTCTCCCAGCTCATCAGGAGGCAGCAGGCATTGAAGATTTGTTAGAAGCAACCTCTAAATGCTGTGTTTATTGAGCTATGCTCAAACCAGCTTATCTGGCTGGAGTCTATTGTTCATTTTTTTAGTGTGAGCATTTGCACATCGGAAATCGGAACAAACTTTACGAATCAGGACTTGGTTTACTGTTTTGTTGATTATTTAGACTTCAGAAAGTGATGGGTAAAATGTGATTAATGCAGATTTTACTTAGATAGTGGGGTCATGGGGGCAGCCAGGTGGCACAGTGGATAGACCACTGGTCCTGGAGTCAGTAGGACCTGAATTCAAATCTGACCTTGGGCAAGTCACTTAACCCCACTGCCTTGCAAAAATTTTAAAAAAAGCAAATACAGTCATGTCAAATGATCAAATGTAACAATATTTGCTATGGCTGTCACACAGTAGGCATTTAATAAATGCTTGTTCCCTTCTATTTTCCCATTATGTGAAAAAAAAAAGATTTTCTTCCAAGAGAGCTGGTTGTTAACTATTAACAGCACACCCTTGCCTAGAAACGATGTAATTCAGTGTAACACTCTAATAAAGATAGGGGCTAGAAAACCATCCATTAGCACAGATCTACCTTTGAGCATTGAGGCATTGGCATCTATGGTGATTTTTAGGATCTCTAACATAGTTCATAAATATCAATTATGTGGCTTGTATATACTTATGTTGACATTGTCTTCTCCTTACATTTAATTGAATGGAAGCTCCTTGAGGACAAGAACTATTCAAATGATTTATAAAATGTCCACTATGTGCCATCATCACTCCAACTGCTGGGGTACAAAGACAAAAATTAATTCATCAGCCATCAAGAATTTATGAAATAAGGGGCGACTAGGTGGCACAGATAGAGCACCAGCCCTGGAGTCAGGAATACCTGAGTTCAAATCCGGCTTCAGATACTTAATAATTACCTAGCTGTGTGGCCTTGGGCAAACCACTTAACCCCATTTGTCTTGCAAAAACTTTAAAAAAAAAGAATTTATGAAATGTCTCCAATGTGTCAGACACTGAGGATACATAGAAAAAGCAGAAACAGATATGGAAGCATGTAAATAAATAGGTACCTATGAGATAATATACAGAATAGCTAGAAGGTAACCTTAGAATTTACAGCACTCATCAGCTGCTGAGGGGATCATAGTCCTACACAGAATTTCGTGTGAATAGTTCTTGCCCTCAAGGAGCTTACATTCAACTATGGAAGCATGCAAATCAATAGGCACATAAAAGATACATACAGAATAGCTAGAAGGTAACCTTAGAATTTACAGCACTCATCAGCTGCTGAGGGGATCATAGTCCTACACAGAATTTCATGTGAATAGTTCTTGCCCTCAAGGAGCTTACATTCAACTATGGAAGCATGCAAATCAATAGGCACATAAAAGATACATACAGAATAGCTAGAAGGTAACCTTAGAATTTAGAAGACTCATTTGCAGCTGAGGGGATCATTTTCCTGCAGAGAATCTCATTTGAATAGTTCTTACCTTCAAGGGTCAAATATGGAAGCATGTAAATAAATAGGTACCTATGAGAGACATACAGGAGAGAAGATAACCTTAGAAGACAGAATACTCACTAACTGCTGAGAGAATCATATTCCTGCAGAGAAATCATTTGAATAGTTCCTATCCTCAAGAATCAAATATGGAAGCATGTAAATAAATAAGCATATATGAGATACATATAGAATAGGTAGTAGGTAAACCTTAGAGGGCAGAATGCTCACCAGCTGCTGAGGGGATCATATTCCTACAGAGAATCTCATTTGAATAGTTCTTGCTTTCAAGGAGTTTACATTCGAACATGGAAGCATGCAAATGAATAGGCACATACAAGAGGCATATAGAATAGATAGAAGGTATCCTAGAGGGCAGAACAATCACTAATAGCCAAGGGAATCATATTTCTGCAGAGAATTTCATTTGAATAATTCTTGTCCTCAAGGAGCTGTCAACGTAAGTATATAGAAGACACATGAAATAGTTACAAGGGAATAGGCAGGGGGTGGAGGCCAATAAATTAGCTTGACAATGAGAATAGTATACTTAGTTTAAGCACGAAACCTTGAATTTAAGAATCATACAAATGGGGAACAAAGAGTAAGGAAAGAGGAACTAGGGATGAAGAATCAAGCCAAATCAACATGCATTTATTAGGTACTTATATTTATTACATGTTGGTTGTTGTTCTTCATTCTCAAAGAGGACCATGACGTGAGAGGGGTGATGTCATGACATGCAAGTCACTTGGAGTTGAATGAGGGGGGCTATGCTAAGTCACCAGCCTCATTTCCTCCTTCAGAGCCATCTGGGTCCAGTGACCAGATATGGATCAGGATAACTGGAGATGGCCCTGGATGCCTTGGGAGACCTTGACTTTTTTATCCTAAGATCAAGGGATAAAGATACAAATAGACAGAAAGACAGCCCCTATGCTCAAGAAGCTTGCACTCTATTGGAAGTTGACACATAACTGGAAACTAGAAAGTGGAGGGTGGAAAAGATGGGTGCTCAATGTGGGAGGAGTGTAAAGAAAGTCTAGGAGAATCAGGGATACAATCTGAGAGGGATGAAGACATGATTGTTCTAAGACGTCCTCGGTAAAATGGAGGGTCCGGTAGGAACTGGCCAATCCAAGGGAGAGACTGCAGGAGATGAGTGTGCTTCTTATGCCTGAAGTCCAGGTTCGAATCCAGGAATGGAATGAACTTCCAAGGTGAAGAAATTTCTGGGATATTATAGAGAAATTCCAGGAGAACCAAGAGGATGACTTAAGGAAGAATGACATCATGAGTGGCCTGTGTCAGTTTAATATGGAGGACTGGAAAGAACCAGTCCATGGGAGGGAAAGGCTATGGAGTAGCCAATGGTGGTCCTCAAAACTCCCAGCGAGATGCTGGTGCAGATGAACCTCTGGCTACAAAGCACTTTTCCATGGCCTGTAAATTAAGAAATTTCAAATGGTTCATTCTCTTATGCAGAAAAGACTGGGAGCTAAATCCTGCCTGTAGAAGAAATGGTAACACATCTATGGCTATCTTTGAAATGACTTTGGGCTAAATGTCACTTTAAAAAATGGTGAACGGTTTGTACTTTGGAATGGGTAACCAGCCAGTCCCCCTTACTACTCAGCTTGCATTTTACTAGGAAGTGTAATATGGAGAGACAGCCATTGGGGGTAAGGATGGGGCCCTGCCTGCTTCATTTTGTTGCTGTATTTACAGTCATGTCTTTGCATCAGTGTTCTATACTTAGCTAAATTGTGTGTATTATATTTAAGGCCAGTTTTGTCCTGTTTAAAGGGTTCCAAATTGGGATTAAGTATTCAGGCTGTCATCTCCTCTGTGGGCATCTGGATATTGGATTTGTGTTAAATAGAAGAATAACTGAAATACTGTAACTTTAGCATTATTTTTTCTTATATACAGTAATGACTTTTGTATTAATTTAGAAATAGGGGAAGACATTGTATTTGCAGCCTTGAATGGTGTTATTTCATAAGACAGTTATAAAAAAAGGGCAATGACAGGCAAGCCTCCCATAGAACCAGTTTGGGAGTCATAAAACAGAGTTGAAGCCATTCAAACCGTGTGGGACCACAGACATCAGAGAATTCAAGTTTCATCTCTTTCCCACCACCTTAGTCTTGCTTTCAGAAAAGGTCTAGGGAGCAAAGGGACTTGGTGAAGGATCCACATGAACAAGTGCCACATGATAAAGGGTTTGCATTAAGTACCTACTGTGTGCCAGTCATGATGTTAGTTGCCGAAGAGACAGAGATAAAAAAGAAATAATCTTTGCCCCGAAGGAACTTGTATTTTCGATGGTGTCTGACCTAGTGGCACTGGTCTCCTGGCTGTTCCATGAACAAAACACTCCATCTTGCAGCTTCTGTCATTTTCTCTCTCTTCTCCTATACTTAGAATGCTCTCCCTCCTCAGTCTTCCCTTGACCTCCCTCCCGTAAGCCCCAACTAAAATCCCATCTTCTACAGGAAACCTTTCCCAACTCTTCTTAATTCCATTGCCTTCCCTCTGTTTATTATCTCCTCTTTAGCTAGATGATGCAATGGATAGAGCACTAACTCTGGAGTCAGGAGGACCTGAGTTCAGATATGGCCTCAGACATTTGACACTAGCTGAGTGATCTTAGGCATGTCACTTAACCCTGATTGCCTCCCATCCAGGGTCATCTCCCGTCATCCTGATTTATATCTGACCCCTGGATGATGGCTCTGGGGGAGAAAGTGAGCCTGGTGATTTAGCACAGCCCCACCTCACTCAAATCCAATCATCATCATCATAATCATAATCAATAATAATAGCTAATATTTATGAAGCGCTGGTTATGAGTCAGGCACTGCGCTAACCATTTCATATATATTATCTCATTTGGTCCTTACCAGAACCCTGGGAGGTAGCTGTTATTAATTATCCCCATTTCACAGATGAGGAAACTGAAGGAATAGATTAGTGACTTGCCCAGGGCCACACAGTGAATAAATGTCTGAAGCTCGATTTTGAACTCAGAACTTCCAGACTCCAGACTCAGTGCTCCATCCAATGAACCAATTTCATAGAACTTTCGAAATCCTGAAGCATTTTACTATTATATAATATATTGTTGGTGGTGGCGGTGTTAGTATAGGCATGCAACAAGAGCATGCTTGGGAACACCTGGGAACACATGGTCCACACTCTCCGCACACTCAGACTCTAACCAACATTATAAAGCAGCCTATCTTCAGACGCCTGCCCTGGGGCTTTTCCTGATGCATCAGAGGGCCTCTTAATGTCATTCTTCTCTGTGCTTCCTGTCCCAAGCTCTGGGGAGTTCTTTGCTCTGTTTTTACACCAGCAAGTCTGAGTTGCCATTGTTTCCCTCATTGAAATAGAATTTTCTCAGGTTCATGAGATTAGAATCAGAAGGGATAGCAAAGGTCATTTATTGTAGCCTCTTTAATTTATGGATAAAGAAACTGAGACCCAGAGAAATGAAGGGATTGGAAGGAGCCGACTCAGAATTGGAACCCAAATCATTTGACTTCAAAACCAGCGCTTCTATTACATTGTGCTGTTGGCCATGCCTTCAGCTAAGAGAGAGTGAGGACCATCCCAACTGAGTACTTCTAGGAAAGGGAGGGGAAAAATCAGCCCATTTTTTATTTAATTGATGAGTGTGCGGCTCTAGTTAGTATTCCTCAAATATTGAATATGAATAATCAGAGAAGACACTCACTAGTATAAAAAAACTAATAAATTTTATTTTTGTAGTACATTAAAATAAAATTCAGATAAAATTTTAAAATCCTAGCAGATCCAGAATAACCATTTGATAGCTGTATATAAATCTATTTTAGAGATATGCAAACACGAATTATGGGATGCCATGGCAAGTTGATTTAGGGGCTTTTTCTCTTCTATAAATAATGCAGAGTGCTGCAAATATCCAAGTACACTTAACTGAACATAATTAAAATATTGGAATATATTTTTAAATAAATAATTAAGTAGTTAGAAGTATCTGCAACACTAATTCAAAGTGATAGTCATGTGGTGATTACATTATGTAGTTTATCCCATACTTTGAGTTTAAAGTACAATAAAAGTTACATTTAATAAAAATGATTGGTTTTGTAGCTTTTGAGGAGGGAGACAGGTTCAATTTTAAGGACAGAACGCCTTCCATGTTTTTAGGGTTTAATGGCAGAGGTATTTAGAGAAGACATTCTCAGTTGAACTCTTTGCCTTGCTTGGGAACAAGGGAAAGAATCACTTTAAAGATGGAAGGCTATATCATCACAGAATCTTAGAAGCGGAGGAACCTTCTGTGGTCATTCTGAAAAAGGATTCCTCCTCATCATATTGGACAAATAATAATCTACCTTCCTTCCAGGATTGCCTCTCGCCTAACTATGCATATATCTTAGATGTTTCTATATTGTCTCTCCTGTTAGAATGTAAACTTGAAGTTTTTGCTTTTCCTCTCAATTGTTAGCACCTTCCTATCTATTTTGTGTAGGCATAGATCGTTGTTGCTCTTGTGAGAATAGAAGTGTTGAGGGCAAGTTATGTTGGACTTTCATCTTAGCGTTACTAGTACCTAACCCAGTCATTGCTGGACAGCAAACAATAGAAATGTTTGTTGGTTGGTTGCAATAGCAGCAGGAGTAGTAGTAGTAGTAGTAGTAGTAGTAGTAGTAGTAGTAGTAGTAGTAGTAGTAATAGTAGTTGCAGTAGTAGTAAGAATTTAATTTTTAGCTAGTTAAGGTTTATGAATCATTAAAAAAAATCTGAATGAAAACTCCCTGGCAGAAAAAGGCCATGAGAGTCAAGGCAGCCAAATGATCTGACGGAATTGAATTGATAAACTGAAGAGCAAAGAAGGGCCATTGGAGTTCCTATGTCCACAAAGATGGTTCAGCAGGAGACCAGAAGAATTGCTGAGGAAAAAGAAGTAACTGATTTCAAAGGACACCACTGATGCTTCATGAAATGGTTCATGAAACAGAATGGACTAAGCATGCCTCCATGCACCAGACTTGTCTAAAAGATGCCTGAAAGCTATGAGCAGAAAGTCCTTGAATTTCATGATGAATAAAACGTGAGTTCAATAACTCTTTTTTCAAATTTCTGGCCCCCAAATTAAGATGAGACTTATACATGAGGAAATATGGTGTTATCCCCATTTTATAGATGAGGAAACTGAGACAAGCAGAGGTGAAGTGAAATACACAGTAAGTGTCTGAGGCAGGATTTGAATTCGGTTCTTCCTGACTTCAGGTCCAACACTCTAATACTAATAACTAGCATCTAGGGCTTGCTACGTGCTAGGCAGTGTCCTTTTTGTAACTCTGAAAGTGCTTTAGATAGGTAAAGGAATTATTAGCTGTTCTCTGCTTCAGCACCTGTGTCAGTCTTGTTCCCCATACCCTAGTGATTTAAGGTGATGAGCTTCAGAGCTTGAAAGAGACCTTAGAGGCCATTGAGTCCAATCTGCCCCCTTTAGAATTGGAAAATGAACAGGCATTATTAAGTGACTTGCCCAAGTTCACCCTAATTCCAACTGACTCTTCCAAGCTAGTTCTTTCACATCAGAAAAACTGGCACAGATTGACTATATCACAGATAAAGAAATGGAAACATCTTGACTGAGGACAAATATTTTTAGTTGGCACCTGGAGAAAGAAAATAAACAAAGGAATGAATCTCTAAAAGGCAGAATTTCATATACTGTGGAAATTCCCTAAGGTTCTAATTTACAACATAAATGTCACCCAGGATTGGTTGGAATTTCTTCACTGTGAATCTATTCCACTCTTAAGTGTAGTAAACTCTCCTTCTTACCCTCCTTGGAGTCATGAGGACCTGAATATAGCACCTTAAAAACCCATCTCAAAAACTGAGAATTGGAAAGAACATAAATGGTCAATGGGTCCAATTCACATATACAATAAATGGTCATCCAGTCTCTTCCTGAATATCTCTAAGGAGGGGGGAAGGTTAACACTTCTCAAGGCAGCCCACTCATTCCTCTCTTTGTCAGATCTCATGGTTAGGAAGATTTTCTTGACTTTCAGCCTAAATTGTTCTCTCTGTGCCTTTTACACCCATTGATCTCAGTTCTATCACCTGGGACCAGGGGCATTCAAGAAGTACTTGTAGGAGGGCTTGCTGAACCCTTTTCAGGACTTTGGTGTCCACCTAAGACTCAACTCTACTGTGACTACAAGAAGCTGTAGCATGTGTAGCAGTCAAAGCCTAGTAAACCATCTGGGCAGATGGTTAAAAACTGATGAACCTCACTCACACTCTTTGGTGAGTCAAGGGGTAGCTATACCAAGGTTATAAAGATTTCCCCCAGTAGAATGGGTGAACGAGTGCAATTTGTTTCAGTGACCATGAAGCTGGCTGAAACAGGTCAGCTTAGAACTTGGTCAGACATCAAAAATGCCAAGGTCATCTACTGCATCCTGAGTTGTCACCAGTCACCAGTCATCTTGACCTTTGTCTTGCCTCTGTAGTTCAATGACTCTAGAAGAGAAAATGAGGCTGATGATCCTGTGCAACTCTGTCTCACTTAAATGCAATTCATGAAGGAGTCGTGATATCACTTGATGTCATTGGTCCTCTTCTAAAACAAAGGGCAAACAGCACTCATTGCTCTCATTCAGTCAACTGGGAGACCAAACAGAACAAGTCTTCCATGTGATAGCCCTTCAAAAGCTTGAAAACAGTAAATACACCCCCCCAAGGGGGCATTAGGAAAAACTTGGGTTCGAATCCCACTTCTGATAGTTAATAGTTATGTGATCATGGGCTGGTCACTTAACTTCTTATCTTCGGTTTCCTTATCTATAAAATGGGGATAATGATACTCATAGTATTGTGAACAACTCTACCCCATAGGATCATCTAGGGGATCAAAGAAGATAATGTATGCAAACTGCCTTACAAACCTTATAGCCCTGAATGACTGTCAGTTACCATTATTATCAGACTCACTCATTTCCTCAGCTAAAACGCTTCATGGGCTGCTTATTTTTGCATTAAGAATTGCGACAAAGAAGGACAGATTTCCCTTGGCAGTCACTCTCAGTGAGTCAGTCGTGAGATTAAACTATCATTTTTTTCCTTCTGTGTAAAAAGAGGTTAGCCATGGTAGTGCATCAGTTCTTTAAAAGGCTCACCTAATTTAGTTTGGATTGATTTATTTCTCTGGACATACATTGCCTTACATAGAGCTAGGGAATGCTCATCTGGAAAGAGTGCAGGGCAATTTCCCTTGTAGACATCGTAACCATTGACAGCTCTTTGTTTGGGTGTTACTGTTTCTTTCTGTTTTAAGACTATCATCTTCTTCCCTTTTAAACCTCATTTTCAAGGACAACCACTGAGTTAGCAAATAAAGGACTATTCATTGGGAAAAAATAATTTAATTAGTAAGAGCAAAATAGCTGCAACAATAACTGGCATAGTTGCACAAAGGAGCAAATCTTAAATCCCCATCCCCCTTCTCAGGCAAGTTTTATCCCTCTATCTATTTTAAGGGAAGAAATTAGGAAATTCATTGACTTTCCAAAACTTCCCAAGTGGCTGATGGCTCAGTGGTGGGAGAAAGTCTCAGTTCCCGTCCCCCCCACTTTAGAGGAAAGTTGGTAACCACTAGGTTGGACTCATGAACCCGATGCTCCTTGAATATTTGGCCATCAAATTGACTCTTATTATTGGAAGAGCAAGAGGGAATCTTTTACTCTGGATACACCCATTAGAGCCATCCTTATTTCATGGCATTACCAATGTGTAAGGAAGGAGTACAATATTCATCAACCCAGGACAAAATGAGCATGACCAGTGGGGATCTTCTATTCTGTGGTCATTTATTCTTCCTCACCTTAATTTCCCCCTTCATCTTTTCTTCTTGACTTGACTTCAGTTTCATGAATTCCAGTGTTATAACTTGATTCAGTCGGGGGACAGGGGAGGTCCTGCTATAAGCAGCCATTGGGAAAGCATCGGGCAAAAACTCTAGGACTCAATCCAAAATTACGTATGTGAGTGTGTGTGAGTGTGTGTGTGTGTATCTTTGAGCAAGTTGATTCCTAATTGCTTGAAGTAGATCTTTAAATAGCTAGATCGAAAACAATGACAAGAAAATAGATCATGAACAAAGTCTGATGCGTAATCTAGAAGCACTTATGTTTGGTATTTATACTCACCAAAAAATCATGTTCATAATAATTGTCTATAATCCCTACACAGAACAGAGTGTGTACTTCTTGAAATCATTGTGGAGACCATTTGAGACAAAGGATAGTAGTTACGGATTATGGGATTTTGGGTACAAGCAAATTAACAAAATAGCTTAATATTCTCTAGCATCTATCTTTTTCATCCACAGACATGTTTTCTTTTTTACATTCTGTAAAAATTTTTATTTGAATTCCAAATTTTCTCTCTCCCTCCCTCCCTCTCTCATTGAGAAGGCAAGCAATTTGACTTAGTTTTTAAAGATTCTGTCATGTAAAACACATTTTTATATTAATCATTGTGAAAGAAAACAGAGATCCATTCTCCCACCAATTAAATAAAAAAATACTTGATCTGAATTCGGACTCCATCTATTATTTTTTCTGGAGTTGATAGCATTTTTCATTATAAGTTCTTAAGAATTGTCTCAGATCATTGTAGTGTTAAAATTAGCTGAGTCACACATAGTTGGTCATCACATAATATTGCCGTTACTGTGTACAATGTTCTCCTGGTTCTGCTCACTTTACTTTGCATCAGTTCATTTAAGTCTTTCCTAGTTTTTCTGAAAGCATCATACACATGATTTCTTGTAGCACAATCACTTTCCTTCACAATCATATATTGCATCTATTTTAGCCATTATCCCATTGTGGGGCACACCCACAATTTCAAGTTTTTTACCATCACCAAAAGAACTACTATAAATATTTTTGTATGAATAGGTGCTTTTCATTGTCGCTGTTATTGTTGTTTTAGTCCCTTTGGGATACAGACCTAGTTGGGATATTGCTGAGTCAAAAAGATATGTGCAGTTTTATCACCCTTTAGGTATAGTTGCAAATTGCTCTTCAGAATGGTTGCATTAATGTGCCAACAGTGCATTAATATCCCAATTTTCTTAAATCCTCTACTCCCAACATTTGTCATTTTTCTTTTCTTCTTTAGTAGCTAATCTGACAGTTGTGCAGTAAGATTTTAGAATTGTTTTAATTTACATTTTTCTAATCATTAGGGTTGTAGATAACTGAATTCTTCATCTGAAAATTTCCTTTTTTATGACTTTTGACCATTTTTTAATTGGGAAATTTGTGTAGTTATAAATTTCACTCAGTTCTGCAAACATTTGAGAAATGAAGTCTTTATTTTTATTTTTTTAAAGTTATTTATTTATTTTGAATTTTACAATTTTTCCTCTAATCTCAATTCCCTACCCCCCCACAGAAGGCAATCTGTTAGTCTGCACATTGTTCCCATGCTATACATTGATCTAAATTGAATGTGATGAGAGAGAAATCATATCCTTAAGGAAGAAAAATAAAGTATAAGAGATAGCAAAATTATATAATAAGATAAAGGGTTTTTTCCTAATTAAAGGTAATAGTCTTTGGTCTTTTTTCAAAAATCACAATTCTTTCTCTAGATGCAGATGATATTCTCCATCACAGATAACCCAGAATTGTGCCTGATTGTTGCACTGATGGAATGATCAAGTCCATTAAGGTTGATCATCACCCCCATGTTGCTGTTAGGGTGTATAGTGTTCTTATGGTTCTGCTCATCTCACTCAGCATCAGTTCATGCAAATTCTTCCAGACTTCCCTGAATTCTCATCCTTCCTGGTTTCTAATAGAACAATAGTGGTCTATCACATGCATATACTGAAATGAAGTCTTTAACAAAAAGCTTGCTATAAACCTCAACTTCTGTCCACAGTTTTCTGCTTTCCTTCTAATCTTGGTTACATTAGTTTTGTCTGTGAAAAAAAACTTTTAAAATTTAATGTATTCACAAGTATATATAATTTTTTCTATCACTTGTTTGGTCATAAATTTTCCTTTATCCTTAAATATGACAGATAAATTATTCCACAATCTCCTAATTTGCTTATGTATTACCTTTTATGTCTAAATCATATATCATCTTAGTTTATAGGGTGAATGTTGGCCTATATCTAGTTCTACCAAACTACTTCTTGATTTTCTCAGTGTTTTCTGTTAAATTTTGAATTCATGTCCCCAAAGCCTGGATCTTTGCCTTTATCAAATGCGAGATTACTAAGGTCATTTACTACTATGTATTGTGTACCTAAACTATTCCACTGATCCACTGCTTTAATTCTTAGCCAGTTCCAGATTGTTTTGATGACTGTCATTTTGTAAAATATCTGTTATGGTTAGATCACCTTTCTTCACATTTTTTTTCATCATCAATTCAATACTTGACCTTTTGCTCTTCCAGATGAATTTTGTTCTTACTTTTTCTAACTCAAGATTTTCAATTTGTACTTAATTGGTGATTTTTCATTTATTCTTTTTCTAGTGTTTTCAATTACATGCTTGGTTCATTGAGCTGCTAATTCTTTAGCTATGCTATTCATGTTAGCATTTAGAGATATAAACTTCTCCCAAAGTACTGTTTTGGCTGCAACCCGTAAGTTTTGGTATGTTATCTCATTGTTCTCATCCTTTTTAATAAAATTACTGTTTCTATAATTTCTTCTTTGGCACATTCATGGAATTAGATTAGTTTCCAATTAATTTTTAATTTATGTTTCTATGGTTTTTTAATTGAATAATTTTTATTGAATTATAATCTGAAAAGGATGCATTTAATATTTCTGATTTTTTGCATTTTGTTGTGAGGGTTGTATGGCCTAATACATAGTTAATTTTTCTGAAAATACCATATATCACTGAGAAAAAGTATATTCCTTTTAATTCCCATTCAATTTTCTCCAGAGATCTAACTTTTATATCTCTTTAACTGTTTTTTTTATTGATTTTTTTGGTTAGATTTATCTACTTCTGAGAGGGGAAAGTTGAGACCCTCCACAAGAGATTTTCTTTCTATTTCCTCATGTAGATCATTTAATTTGATTTGAATGCTATACCATATGTGTGTGTATATTTAGTATTGATATTACTTCATTATCCAATTGCAGGACACACCCTCGATTTCCAATTCTTTACCACTACCAAAAGAACTACTATAAATATTTTTGTATAAATAGGTGCTTTTCACTGTTTTCTCTTTAAATTGGAATTGTTTTTGCTTTGTCTGAGATCATGAGATCTGAGATCTATATTTTTTTACCTAAGCTGAAGCATTTTAGATTTTGTTCCAGTCACTTACCATTTAATTTTTTTAAGGGGGGAAAATGAGGGGGAGAAGAATTATTTTCTTGATTCTCTTTTTTATTTATTTTACTGTCCTTTTAAAATACTCCCCCTTATCTGATGAAATCTTCTTTTGTTACAAAGAAGCAAAATAAAACAAAATAAAATAACTCTTTGGTCATGTCTGAATATGTATGATTCTTTCTGCACTCTCTTTGGCAAACGCTAGGAGGGAGAGAGGGCTTAGAGGCCTCAGAAATCCTCAGAGTCAACATTCTTTCAGGTGTTGTGGTGTGGTTTTGGTTACACTATTATTTTTCCTCTAGTTCTCTTGCTTTTGCATGGATGCCTATAGAGCATCCACATACATACACACACACTTATATGTGATACCGGAACTCTATAAATATATATAATGAAAACACACATGTATACACCCATGTATGCACACATAAATGTATATTCATGATGCATGTGTGTCATATATGTGTAATGAGTTTTCATAGGTTACAACATTTTAACATATGCACACATATGTGTATACAAACAGGAATGCATATATGTGCATGAACACCCATAAGTCTATATGTGTATGATTGTGTGTACATATACTTAAACATTGAAACCCATGAAAGACCATCAAACAAAAGAGGTTCAACATTTACATATTTTTAATCTGCAAACTGCAAGGCTCCAAGAATGTTATGTTGATGGATAAACTTTCTGGTGGTCTGTGGTTGATTTTGTTACCTTTTCATCATTTATTACCATTCTCTTCATCAAAATATCTCCATCCCCATGACTTTGGGGCCTTGCCTGGACTAGTGCAATAGTTTTCTTTTTTAAAGTCTCTTCCACCTCTGCCTCTTCCAACTCATTCCCCAAAGCATGTTCTCTTCAAGTCCATGGCAGTTGTCTCCCAGTTGTTCCAGGAACTCTTGGCTCTGGGCATTTTCTCTGAATGTCTCCTATGAATGGAAAGAGCTCCCTCCTCATCTCTACCTCGTGGCTTCTCTGGCTTCCTTTACATTTCAATTAAAACCCCATCTTCTTCTACAGGAAGCTTTCCCCAAACCTCTGCATTTCAGCACCTTCTTTCTGTTAGCTATTTTGTATTTATCCTGTATGTAGCTTGCTCTGTATCTGTTTATTTGCATATTTTTCTCTAATTTGATTGTAAGCTCCTTGTAGGTAAGGGCTATCTCTTGCCTCTTATTTGTATCACTAGCATTTAGTACAGTGGATGTCATATAGTAGATGCTTGATAAATGTTTATTGATTGGTTCATCACCATCCATCCAAATATGTTATCAGATCATTCTTTTTAATGGTCTAATCTGACCACATTACACCTCTCCTAAATCTTCAGTAAGTCTCTATTGCCTTCAAGAACAAAGTTCAAACTCCTCAGTTTCGTTTGTAAGACTTCCCAAACCTGACTCCAACCAACTTTTCCAAAATTATTTTACATATCCCCCCCCCCTTCACATACTTTATACTACATTTGCTGGACTTGGAATTTACATCTGACTCCAACCATTTTTTCCAAAATTATTGTACACTTTCCCACTCTCTACATACTTTATGCTACATTTACTGGAGTATGGGATTTACATTCCACAGTTCTGAAGGAACTGGTAGACGTGATGAAAGAATGCTGAGAGAAGTGACCATTCCAGCTTAGAATTCATGATAGGCATGAAAAATAAAGAGGGACATAGTTTAATGTTCTCCCTGCACTCCTATGCCCAAATAAGGAGAACAAGCTGGTAGGTAAACTTCCTGGCAAGTAGAGAGTGAAATGGGGGACCCCTGAGGGTAGTGGATTCATCCTCATTGGGGGTCTTTAAGCAAAGACTGGACAACAAACTTGCTGAATATGGTGTGGCCTGGATTCGTTTTCAAGTGTGGATTAGACTAGATGACTGCTGAGGCCTTTCCTAATTAAAAATCTGATTCTATGAAAATTCTGTGATTCCCATAATCTAAAGTTCTATATAGAAAGATGGCAAAAGAAAAATGGAGTGTTTTCAAAAATGAAATTCTTACAGCACACAAACACAGCAGATTCTTAAGAGCAAAAAAAGTTGAGGTTATGGAAACTGACTTTGAGAACTCAACTACCTTCGAATTTCAAAAGACATATATGATATTGAAACTAGGATGAGAATCAAAGGTTGAATATAAGATATAAAAGTAAGTTACATTCTATAAAAATAGTGTCTGGCAAACTATATCTCAGAGGAAGACTGGTAATGAATCCTAAGAACAAAAAAGAGACTGTTGATTTTTTAACTGTTGGGTAAGAGGAAGGTCCCAGAAGAGATAGGGCTGCTGCTTATGGTCAGATAAGATGATGATAACGGATGAAAGTGAGAAGGAAAAACTACTCAACTCTTATTCTTGCTTCTGTTTTCTCTGCCAAGGAGAACTTCCTTCAGACTGAGGAAAATAGACCAAAAATAACTAACAAGGAGTTCATAGCAATGCAAGATTTAGAAAGGGAAAAGACCTATAAGATTGGTTAGTCCAACTCCCTTCTTTTACTTACAGGGAAACTGAGGCTTGGGGAAGTGAAGTGGCCTGCCTAAGAAATATGTGTGGCAGACATGTAATTAGAACCCAATACTTATGACCCCAAATCCACTTCTATTGCAACCAGAATAAGTAAGGAGATGGTAAGAAAAATTCCTAACTGCTCAATGAATTTAAATGGTTATCTTTAGAAAAACTGGATTTCAAGGTTCTGAAAACAAAACAAAACCAGCAGTCCTATATGATGAATGATCAGTGGTTATCTCTGAAAATTTAGGGGGAATGGGAGAAGAGAAGAGTCTGGTATTTTTCTGTTTTTCAAAAATGGAATAAAGATAGATTCTACTAACTATACCTCAGAAAACTTCACTTTAATTCCTAACAAAATTCTAGAACATGTCATAGGACCCTTAAGAGTCAGGATGGTTTTATTAAAAACGAGTTGGCTCCAATCAACCTATTTTTTTGCAAAGGTTATTAGATGTTAAATAAGGGAAATAGAGTACAATTCTTATTCCTTGGTTTCAGTAAGTCATTTTATTAAGTTTCTCTGTTTCATTCCTTGTCTTCCTAGTAACTAGTAGAACATAGTCCATGCTTAACACATGCTTGTTGATTTGTTGATCTTGTCTCCAACATAGATAAATGTGGCATGATGGTATAGCTGATTGCACAGTCAGATGAATTCATATTTGGTTGTATGGTCCCAAAATGGATTGATAATGACTTAGAAGGAGATCTCTGGTGGAATACCTCAAAGAACTGTCTTTAGATTCATATTGGTCATGTTCAGTTTTATCAGTGATTTGGATGAAGACTTTCATGACATGCATATCCAATTTCCAGATGTCATAAAGCTGTAAAGACTAGCTAGCATGTTGAAGGTTGGGCATTTGGAGGCATTCTTGAGAGTCAAGATTTTAAATAATCAGGAACATGGTCGGGGGGAGTCTTACATCTCCCCATTTCATTTCATGTTATTAAAATTGTAAGCTTCGGTTTAAAAAAAAGGAAAAAATAACTTCAGAAGTACCCGATGAGAAAGATGTGCCTAGACAGCAGTTCTTATGACAAATATCTGGGAGCTATAGAGAACACGTGAGTCAGCAGCATGATATGTCAGCCAAAATGATTAACGTGATCCCTAGTTGCAGTAGCAGAGTCATAAAGTCAAGAGCAAGGGAGGGAATCGTTCCATTGTACTCTGCCCTGGTCAGAACACATCTGGAACACCATGTTCAATTATGTAAAACACTAAACCTGGGATCAACAATCAGTCTAACAATATAGAACAGGAAAAAACCATGGCTAGACAACAGTTCATGCGGAAAGTATTTGGGATAGTTTTAGTGAGCAGCAACCTTAATATGAGTCAATAGTGAATTAACAGTAGCCAAAAATGTTAATGAGATCTTAGATTTCATGGAGAAGCATTGTATTCATAAAAAGGGAAATGATGGTCCTTCTGTGTTCTGCCTAGTTGGACTGCATATGAAAAAATTCTTTTCAGTTCTCAGTGCTGGATATTTAAGACCCTGATAAGCTAGAGAATATCCATAGAACACTAATAAATTAATAATAAAAATGAGGGGCATTGGTAACATAATGCATAAAGATCAAAATTTGGAGTCAAGAAAATCTGAATTCAAATCATATTTACTGCCTTGGGCAAGTTACTTAACCTCTTCTTCACTTCTGTTTCCTCATCTCTAAAATGGACATCATAATAGAACCTACAACACAGGATTGCTACGGGAATTGTTTTGGGTTATCCTGTCATACCACTCTGTATTCCATGTCCTTCTCCACCTGGTGAAATTCTTTTTTTTCCCCTTAGGTTTTTGCAAGGCAAATGGGGTTAAGTGGTTTGCCCAAGGTCACACAGCTAGGTAATTATTAAGTGTCTGAGACTGGATTTGAACTCAGGTATTCCTGGCTATCCACTGTGCCCTGGTGAAATTCTTGAAGGAAGATTCCAGGACCAGCTCACATGCTATCATTTTCATGAAGTCTTTCCTGATCTCCCTTGAGCAAAAACAATTCAAAAATGGAAGAAGGTAGATTCTTCTAACTATGGTCCAGTAAGTTTGACTTTGATTCATAGCAAAATTACAGAACATATAATAAATGAGATAAATTTGTGAAAATGAATAGCTTATAGTCTTTTAAAAATATTCTTATTGATAATATCATTATTCTTACTGATATCTCTCTCCACCCACACATACACACACGCACACGCACACACACACTATACTCTCCATCTCTCTAGATTTTGTCTAACTAGATTATATATATATACACACATATAAATATATGTACACTCTAGAAATTCACCTCTCTGGAATATATATATATATATATATATGTATATATATATATATACATATATATATATAATTTCTACATGTATATACCATGTAGAGTGTTTATATAATTACTCTCATATGCATAGATAATAAATGTTATAAATAATAATTATATAGTCATTGCAATTTTATACCCACAGATGCCTTTATAGTACTTTTGTTAGGATGCTCCTTTACTATTTATTTATTATTTATAAGATATGATTATTTATTATGTTTATTTGTGTACCTCTTATCCCATTAGAATGTAACCATCTTGAAGGCAGGGCATATTTGTGGATTAAATACATATTTGATGAAAATCTGATAGTGCAGTAGTGGTGCTAATAAGGGATTCAAGGAACTAAAACCCTCAGGGATAGTTTTCAAAAGGCTTGCACTCTGGCTGTGGGAATGAATCCAGAAGAAACACACAAGGAGAGATTGACAATATGAATGTGAAATAAAAATTCAGGGTAATGCAGAAAATCTTTTGTAAATTTCAAATAATTCAAGTGAACTATGAATTTGTCCATGTAGGCATTTTCTCCTCTAATGTAGACTTCATTTCTTTAATGGTTGATGAGAATTTTTGTGGCCTAAAAGACACAATTACCTAGTGATGACCTTCTTTGGTCTAGCTAAAACTGTTTTGTGAATGCCAACATGTAGGTCATCCCAGGTCTCTTCTCTAGAACCTTCTTCCCAAACTTGTATTAACTTGACAAGCCTTTCAGGAATCTAGGGTCACCTCTATGCTGTGTCATATGGACAGAGTCCAGACCTGTGATTTCCCTGATACAGGAGACTACTCCCTTATGAAGAAATTTCTCCATCTATGTAAATCAGTACCATCTATGAATAAGGTTTGCAGTTTGGACAAGGTATCTAGGGCAGAAATACCAACATTCTTTTTTTTTTAGGTTTTTGCAAGGCAAATGGGGTTAAGTGACTTGCCCAAGGCCACACAGCTAGGTAATTACTAAGTGTCTGAGATCGGATTTGAACTCAGGTCCTCCTGACTTCAGGGCTGGTACTCTATCCACTGCTCCCCCTAGCCACCCCACCTCTCAACATTCTTAACTGAGCAAGAATATAATATATTTGGGAAAAAGTTGACAAAATAAATAAAAAGACAACATAGTTAAATTTTTAAACTGAGTCACTATGTGGCCTTTGAAATGATTTATATATAGATTAGTGACCCTGTTTCTATTTGAGCTTGATACCACTGACCTGGGGCATTGAGAGCACTAGTGATTTGTCCAAGATTAGACACCAAGTATGGTTCAGAGGTGAGACCTGAACCCAGATCATGGTCTCAATCCTCTATACCAAGAGTTCTCAAAGTATAAACCCAGGGTCCCTTGGAGACCCTTTAAGTAGGTTTGAGAGGTTGAAACTATTTTCATAGTATTATTAAGATTTTCAAATATAGATTGATTTAGATTAGATGATCAAAACCTTTTTGGGGACTTACCAGTAATTTTCAAGATTATATAGGACTTTTGAGACGGGAAAAATTTGAGGACTATTCTGATATACACTGATAGATATTAACAGCTGACTCTCTAAAGAGAAATGCTATACTTTTCACTTTAACCTGCATCATTAGAGCTTTCTTAAGTCTAGGCAGTCAACAAAATGATAAATCAACTTTGGTTGTAGCATTTATCAATTTTTGGTATGTAAATTCTTGCATTGGAAATTTAACCATATTGCTCACAAACTGATATGATATGGTTCTAACCTATCCCTGGATCTATTGGACTTCTACCAATCCTCTTACCAGGATACTGACCATAATCAAAATATCTAACAATAATATAGTATCTAATATATTATACATTATCTCATTTTATCCAAAGAGGATTTTAGTAAAGGATGAGTTAAGATCATAAAATAGCATTGAGAAAAGGCAAAATGGTAGAAATGTTTCATTCTAGATAAGTATTGATTAAAAATATTCAAATACAGTAAAGCCAAGACTATTTGGATCCTACAGGCTTCCATGAAATTTGGAACAAACCTTGGGAAACTTTTTTGCTCCCATCAAAAATTAATGGCTTATCATTTAGCCAATCATGACCTCAAATTAATCTTGACGTTATTACCTACTATTACTGGACACCTCCCAGAATTCTTCTTCAAAGGATTCTTTAAGGTCCTGCCAACCTTGGCCTTGAGAAAGTTTCAAAATGAGGCAGTTGGACCCTTGTTGAAGTCAGTTCATTACCATTCCTCCAGCTGTGCTTCTAAGCCCGATCCAGGTCTGCACCCTGAATGTTCCTCTGTTCCTCTATGCTTTTGGCTTTGACTACCTCCTGCCACTCCCAGATCAAGTCAACTGATTCCCAGTTTGAATTTGGATTGTAGATCTGTGAGTGTTCCAGCAAACTAACCTCAATCCCTGTTCATCTTGTCCTTCAGATTAATCCTTGATATATATACTCTGTCCACATATCATCTCCTTTGATGTCAGTCCTCAACATACAAGTCTGTGAATCTAAGGAACACTTTTCTAGGTAAGACAAATTGCTGGGATTGGGAGAAGAGGACTTGGCTCTCAAAGTCATGTCAGGAACCCAGCAGCAATATATGTAGGTGTCAGCACCAAGTAATGACTGTCTGGTATTTGAGATAGCTTATAGATTGAGCTAAAATCAAATTGGCAGATCTTTTTTTGCACTAGGATTTCCATATCAACTGTGTCCTGTGACTCAGAACCAGCAGCCCTTATTTCACTCGCTATTGTCCTGGGGAAGAACCATGTCTTGAAGGGTTTTATTTTCTTAAAAGTTTTACAGAACCAATCTTAGATCATGGAAAGTGAGTTTTCTACCCCTCATTGCACATTATTTACCCCAATGTACAAAGTATATTATGGACAGCTAGAGGGTATGGTGGACAGGTCTGAACTAAGAGCTGTCTGAAAGTAGCCTGGGCTACCTTAGGAGATGATGAGTTTGCTCCTTCTTGGAGGTATTCCTGACAAATGGTCAGATGGAGATTTTTTTTTTAGAGAAATGGTTCTCTAACTTTTTGGTTCCAGGACTCTTTACACTCTTAAAATTATTGAAGACTCACAAAAACCTTTGTTTATATCAATGTATCTAATGACATTTACCATATTAGACATTAAAATGCCTTAACTATTAAATTCTGAAAACAAAGATCTCAGGGGATAGTCAGGGATCCCAGGATCACTACTTCAGGATTGAATTAGATGACCATGAAGGTCCCTTTCCACTCTAAATTTTTGATCCTATACTCCCATTTTGGTCAATATATTTGAGACCACCAACAGTTAAGAGATAAAGGCAGAAAACTGATATCTTTTCAAGCTTCTTTCTCCCCCAAAAGAGTTCCATTTTAGCTGAAATTTTCTAATTTTATTTTAGACTCTATATTTCTCCTGGGGAAGAACACATCCAGATGTTCCAACTAGACTAAGACATTCTGTCAGTTTTACTATTTTTCTGAAGAATTTGCAATCTCATTTTGACTTTCTGGCATCAGAAACTTTGTTAGCATCAGGAACTTTGTTAGTACATGTGAGATCTCTGCCCAGTTCAAGAATCACAGAATTAGGAATCCTTCTTCCCCTTTATTCTTCTCCATCTGAAATCGGTCTTATTGACCTAACTTGTACCTGGCCCTTCACACCTGCTTCTTGAGATTTTCATTGGCTGACTTTATGCATGGAATTCTGCTTTTGCTTATTTCTACCTTCACATTTCCTCAATTCATTAAAATCTCAACCCAACTCTCACTTTCTACAGGAAGTTTTTCTGGCTTACCTTATTCTTAATGTTTTTTTTTTCCCATACTGTTGTCTCCAATGCAATCCATCTGATGATGATATTTGTCTTTCATACTCAAAGAAGACCATGACATCAGGGAGGTGATGTCATGACAAGCGCATGAATTGAATTTGAGTGTGGGGGGGAGTGTGCTAAGCCACCAGCCCCACTTTCTCCCCCAGGGTCATCTGGGTCCAGTGGGCAGATATGGATCAAATATGAATCTTGTTTATATGTCAGACACTTAAATTGTATGACTGAAACCTCCCAAAGGATCCTACCCTCAAGGAGCTTGCATTCTTCAAGGTAGATAACATGGTTAACTTATAAGTGTATGTAAAATAGATCCAAAGCTATACTGGCCTCAGGAAATTAAAATGCTTTCTGGGATCGGCAAACTCCTTCTTTGATGAGCAAAAGGGATCATATCAAACTAGGGAGGGGATGTTTTCTCAGTGTATGCATTCAAGATGTTACAGAGATCCTCCCCAAACTTGGGGACTCATTTTGTTACTCATTCCTGGTGGTCCATTCTAGAAGGAACCTGGAATGATTATCAGGAAGAATCTCTAGCCTGAAAACTCTAGGATGTGGGGGAACTGGTAGTCTTCTCCTTACTATAGTCAGCTGAAAGTGACTTATTGAAAGGGGGGCAGAGACAATGTCCAACTTGGTAATAAAGTTGTATTGGATGGAACAGATTTTCTTTTCTGATCCTTGGATAAGATACAGTAAGGATGTACCAGGGTCAGAGTACAACTGGGAAAGACAGGAAGGAATCGATTTGCCTGTAGCATGGGGGATCTGATAAAAAAGGATTTTTTAACCTGAAAGGGAATAAAAGAAATATTCCCACATCAAACTGCTTAATCAACCTTACAGAGACCACCAGGCATAGAAAGGAAGGAAGGAAGGGAGGGAGGGAGGGAGGGAGGAAGAAAGGGAGGGAGAAAAAGAAAGACAGAAAGAAAGGAAGGAAGGAAGGAAGGAAGGAAGGAAGGAAGGAAGGAAGGAAGGAAGGGAGGGAGGGAGGAAGAAAGGGAGGAAGAAAAAGAAAGAAAGAAAGAAAAAAGAAAGAAAGAAAGAAAGAAAGAAAGAAAGAAAGAAAGAAAGAAAGAAAGAAAGGAAGGAAGGAAGGAAGGAAGGAAGGAAGGAAGGAAGGAGGGAGGGAGGAAGAAAGGGAGGAAGAAAAAGAAAGAAAGAAAGAAAGAAAGAAAGAAAGAAAGAAAGAAAGAAAGAAAAAAGGAAGGAAGGAAGGAAGGAAGAAAAGAAGAAAGAAAGGAAGAAAAGTAGAGAGAAGGAAAGAAAAGTAGTGGAGATATTCAGTAATTTGTAGTGGATGAGAATAGGGAAGAGTGAGTAAGGATACCTAAGAGTTCAGATGACTCTCAGGGATTGTCATTGCTTGTCATTATTGACCTGGAGTCTAAAACAGTGCCTTGAATCTAGTAGGTTAGTTGTTGCTTGTTGATTGATTGATTAGTGGATGGTATATAGAGATTTACTAAGCAAAATTCATCTAACTTGATGAGGTAAATGTGACTCATCTTTAAATAGAATACCCTTGATACTAGGGATCAGATTCATAACTGGGCAATGACAAGATATGCCTTGACTAAAGAGAACAGATTATATAAAATGTTGATAAGATTAGCATTGTAAGTCTTATGAGGACAAGGAATACATATTTTTTCCAGTGCTTAATATTTGTTGTTCAGCCATTCCTCAGCTTAATTCTTTGTGACCCCATTTGCCTGGTGCTCTATCCACTGTGCCAATGGCTATTTAGCACTCAGGCAAATAGGTGGTTCAGCAACAGACTAGAAGTAAGGAAGAATTGAGTTTGAATCCTGCCTCAATCACCAATTAGTTGCATGATCCTAGGTGAGTTATTTAATCCCCGTCAGCCTCGATTCCTTGTATCTCGAATAGGAATAATAGCATCTACCTTTCAAGTTATTGTAAAGACGGATAATCTTAATATGTTTCTACTACTGCCTAATACTACTGATGCTGCCTATTATTATCATTATTACTACTGCCTACTGTCCATTACTACTAATCCTGCCACTATTACTGCTACTACAACTATCACTACTGCCTACTCCCTGTTGTTACTACTCCTGCTACTATTATTATGATACCACAACCATTACTACTGCCTAACATCTCCTATTACAAGTAATACTTCATTTACTATTACTGCAACTATTCCTACTGCCTACTACCTACTCCTACTACTGCTACTATTACTACTAATACAACTCTTTGCTATTGCCTACTACCTACTACTAAAGCTACTGCTACTTTTATTACTACTACGACTACTACAACACATATTACTGCTTCTGCAATTATTATCACGACTACTCCCAACACTACTATTATTTTTCATATGGAAGATATTTAATAAAATAGACAACTTAAATTGTATAGTACAAGAAATTAAAAGCCAAGACCCCAAGGAAAGGAGGTAAGATGGAGAGCATGTGGAGAAGATCAATGGAGAGAGAAACAGAGATGTTATCATGGTGGGAATATACCCCACCCATTTTACTTTTTTCCTCTGGTAAAGACACTAATCTTATTAATTGAACAGTGGTTGCTTGTGGCAGGAACACAAACATGGCATAACCTCTGCATGTCTATTAAAAAAGTTCTCTGTTGGTTGTGGCTCTTAATAGTTTTCCATGAAAATATTACTATGTCCCAACATGTGTAGAGGAGATTCTGGCTTCTTGAAGGTTGTACCAGCAAAATACAAGTTTTGGCAGGTCCAATCAAACTAGAAAGTATTTGAATCTATGTCAAATGATGAACTATATGTCTATTATTCAAGGCTCATTTTTTTCTTAAGCTTTTAGGGATACATAACCAAATTGACTTCTAGGTGATTCATTTTTTTAACCACTACAATTCTTTTTAAAAAAATAATTTATTTCCCCCCAATCACATGTGAAAACAATTTTAACATTCATCAAAAAATCTTTTAAAGTTATAAAATCTTTTCCTTCCTTCTTTCCTTTCTTTCTGAAAAAATAAATTACTTGATATAGGTTACATATGTGCAATCATGTAAAACAAATTTCCATATTACTCATTTGTGGAAGAAAATCCAAAGCAAAAAGAAAGAGGAAGAAGAAAGTAAAAAAATAGCATGCTTCATGTGGATAGAGCACTCCTGAAGTAAGAAGGACCTGAGTTCAAATTTGATCTTAGACATTTGATAGTTACTAGCTATGTGACCTTGGGCAAATCACTTAACCCCATCTCTTCACCAAAAATGAATAAATAAGTGATTAAATAAAATGCTTCAATTTGCAATGAGACTTCATCAGTTCTTTCTATAGAGGTAGATAACATTTTTCATCATGAATTCTTTGGAATTGTCTTAGATCATTGCATTGTTGAAAACAGCTAAGTCATTAACAGTTATATATATCATAAAGTGTTGCTATTATTGTGTACAGTGTTCTCCTGGTTCTGTTCACTTCACTTTGCATAAGTTCATATAAGTCTTTCCATAACCATAGCAATTCTTGCCACAAAAATAAATAGGGCACTGTTCCTACTTTCAAGTAGCTTACAGTCAAGCAGGTGAGAGAAGTATATACTTAAATAACCCTAACATAATAGAAAATGTAACCCCATGGAGTCCCAATTTATTCTGTGAGCAACAAGGAGAAACTGCAACTTTACCCTGGGAGCCCTTTGCTTAGTACTTAACTAAGCTTAATAATCTTTGCAAAAGGTTGTGACACATCATCATCGTTATAACATTAGCAATGGTTGTCCTTCATTCTTTTTTTTTTAATTGGGCTCTAGGATAGTCATTTTATTTTGAATTTTACAATTTTTCCCCTAATCTTGCTTTGTCCTTCATTCTTTTTCTGTTGTTTTGTTTTTTTTTAGTTTTTGTAAGGTAACAGGGTTAAGTGGCTTGCCCAAGGTCACACAGCTAGGTCATTATTAAGTGTCTGAGGCTGGATTTGAACTTAGGTACTCCTGACTCCAGGGCCGGGGCTCTATCCACTGCGCCACCTAGCCGCCCCATGTCTTTCATTCTTAAAGAAGACCATGACATCAGGAGAAGTGATGCTGTGACAAGCACATGAATTTGAGTGTGTGTGTGGGGGGGGATGTGCTAAATCACCAGCCTCATTTTCTCCTCCAGAGCCATCTAAGTGGCCAGTTATGAATCAATTAGGGATAAGCAAATTGCCCATAGTTACACAGCTAGTAAAGTGTCTGAGTGGATTTGAACCCCTATTCTCCTGACTCCAAGACCAGTGCTCTATCTACTGTGCCATCAAGGCCCCCTTTTCAGAAAGAATACAAAGGAATTTCTAATCTGGCTTAAAGTTAAGATAGAAATATTATGAAGGATTAATAGGTTTACCCATAAATTCTTGGTCACAGGAGTTAAAGGGGGAGAAGTGATGATAAGAAAGGATAAGTCATTTGCCCAGGGTCACACAATAGGCATCTGAAGTAAGATTTGAACCTGGGACTTCCTGTCTCCAAGTACATCATACATTCTTCTTTACCTCCTCTTCATCCTCTTGTGCTTTGACCCAATCTCCCAATCCTTCCTACAGCTTGTTTTACCTGTCTCCCATAACTTATGGTCTGCCATGCTAATGTTTTCCTATTTGCCACTGTGTCATTCTGTCAATCTTGACCTATGACTGATTGTGCATCCCAAGGTAACATGTTTCACCTGATTTCTCGGCTCCTAGCATGGTGTGCATCATAGAACGCAGTAATGAAATGAGCCTCATTGGACCCATTGCTTGTTTGGGATCATTAGTCATAAAGGGCAGCTAGGTGGTGCAGTGAGTGGAGTGCTAGACCTGGAGAGAGGGAGACCTGAGTTTAAATCTGGCCTCGGATACTTATCAGCTGTGTGACCCTGGGTAAGTTACTTCACTACAACTTGCTTCAGTTTTCTCATCTGTAAAGTGGGGGGTAATAAAAGTTCCTCTTCCAGGGGCATTGTGAGGACCAAATGAGATAATTATAAAGCTCTTACAGTGCCTGCACATATTAAGCTCTATAAATGCTACTTCTGTGGTGATGATGATTGATGATGAGGCGACATGGATAATTGAGAGAGGCCCTACCTTGAAGGGAAGAAGACCTATCTCTGAGACCTAATGACTGTGTGAACATGAGCAAATCACTCTCATTCCCTCAAACAACTCTTGAAAATTATACTATGGGAACAAAGGATAGAGGACCAACCCTGGAGTCAGGAGGACCTGGTTTCAAATCCACCTCAGACTCTTGACACTTACTAGTTTTGTGATCTTGGGCAAGTCATTTAACCCTGATTGCCTCACATTTAGGGCCATCTCTCATCATCCTGATTTATGTCTGGTTGCTGAACTCAGGTGGCTCTGAAGGAGAAAGTGAGTTGGGTGACTTATCACAGCATCTCTCACTCAAATCCAATTCACGTGCTTGTCACGGCATCACCTCTCCTGATGCCGTGGCCTTCTTCTAGATTGAAGGACAACATCATAGGGGCAGCTAGGTTTTGCAGTAAATGGAGTACCAAACCTGGAGTTAGGAAGGCATGAGTTCAAAGACATGTTACACTTTCTAGTTGTGGGATCTTGGACAAGTCATTTAACCCTGATTGTCTCACAAAAAAGTAAAAATAAACTCTTATAAATATAGAACTATATTTATAAAGACTATAGAATAGAAGTTACTCAATATAATATAGTATAGAAGTTACTAATCTTTGGGAGCTGTCTATACTGATGAAATCTGGATCAGAAAACTCTTTGGTTGGGCTAATCAGCCAATTTCATTCTTGATTCATCTCATTATCTCATCTTGACTCATTATCTATCACATTCCCCACAGGGCTGTTCCATACCTTTCTTCCCAATAAGACACCGTTCAACTCCCTCTCTGTCCCTCCCCAACCTCCATCCCCAATTGAACACAATTATAGACCAAGACTCCCATTTCACTACTTTCATTGAGTTGAAAGGAGATGCTTCAACCCCTCTATAATCATCAAAGCTTCTCAGAACCATTGACTAAGGTCTCTTCTTTTCCTTCAGTCATAGCAAGAGTGGTATCACTACTCCAAAATAAGGATAATCCTCTACTTGGCACATTGTTATTCAGTTATTCAGTTATGTATGACTGTTCATCACCTAGTGGACACCATCTTACCAATATTGTCCATAGGATTTTCTAGGCAAAGAATGGCTTGCCATTTCTTTGTTAAGTATATAGTAATTGTTTAATAAATGAATTTTAATCTATTCACTCAATTCGTCTAAAATTGAACATTCTATTTTCTTCCAAATTTGCTGCTCATATTTTTTGCTTTTTTTTTGCAAGGCAATGGGGTTAAGTGACTTGCCCAAGGTCACATAACTAGGTAACTGTTAAGTGTCTGAGGCCAGATTGAACTCGGGTCCTGACTACAGGGCTGGTACTCTATATACGGCACCACCTAACTGCCCTGTTACTCATTTTGTCTTCTTTGTTCCCATTTGTGTTACCTAGCTATTACTTTTCTCATGAACTCATGCTGAAAACTGGACTTCTATCTAGAGTTTTCAGAAGTGAGGAACTATGGGTATGGAATGTTGGATTATACTATCAGACAGTTTTTAATCTAGGATCCATGGATTGATTTCCTCACTTGCATGAGGAAAATATTATCTTTCTTTCAATGTAACTGCTTTCCTTTATAATCATGCATATTTTACATTTGGAAACCTTATTTGGAGGTGTCTACAGACTTCGCCAGATTGCCACAACACAATTAAAAAAACCTCTCTACTAATTCAATATCCACCCCCCCCCATTTTATAAATGAGGGAATATCTTTCTTTTTTTCTTTTGTCTTTTTGCAAGGTAAATGGGGTTAAGTGACTTGCCCAACCTCACATTAAGTATCTGAGGTCAGATTTGAACTCTGGTCCTCCTGAATCCAGGGCTGGTGCTCTATCCACTGCACCACCTAGCCACTCTGATGAGGGACCAGATAGTGAATGGCAGATTCAGAATTTGATTCCAGACCAGCTAAGTGATGCTATAGTGCTGGGAGTCAGAAAGACTCCTTTTCATAAGCTCCAATCCAATCTCAATCCCTTACCATCTGTATGATTCTGGACAAGTCACTTAAGCCCCATTTGCTACGGTTTTCTCATCTGAAAAATGGATTGTAAAAGGAAATAGTGAACCATCCACTATCTTTGTCAAGAGTTGAATAGGACTGAAACCATCTTTGATCCCATATCCTGTCCTTGTTTTGTTCTTTCTCTCATGCAAACTGGAATGATAGTTAGGAGCCAGTCCTTGAAAGGCTTTCAGTATTAAACAAAGAGATGGCTATTTTGTCACAGAGGCAATAGGGAGCTAATGAAACTTTTTGATTGAGATGATCGAATAATGGATTTCCGGGATGTGAGAGCTCCATCTAAGGGAAAGCCCAGGGTATCATGATTGGTTTGTGCTTTATTCCCCTCTAACAAGAAATAGAATATTAGTAAAATAAGGTGGTACAAAGAGTCAATGACATTGAGTAGGATGTAAAAATACTTCCTTCCTTTTCTGTGTAGCCATTGGCTGCATCAGTCAATAAATCAATCAAAGAACGAGCCTTAGCAGGGGCATGAGGTTGTGACCAAGGTCCACTGAGCCATGGGATACAGAAGGGATGAGCCATGATCCCAGTTTGCTTTCCTTTGCCAGTAGAATTTCTAGCATCATCTTGCCCCACTGCCCCTCCAGTGAACCAAGCTGTTGCTCCTTTCTCCCCACTGGGCATGGCAGAACATGTTCATTAGCCCCTGGTGGAGGTCTCCCTGCCCAGTATTAATTCAACAGAGCACTTTGGCATCCATATGGATGAGAAACCTAACGTGCCTGCAAGTTGTTATCATTACTGAGGAAGAAGGGAAGCATTTCAGAGTGTAAATGCAGACATTGTTTTGGTTCTGGCGATAGATGTGCTCCGAGTTCTAACCGAACAGTGTGTTTAAAGTCTTTTTAAAATCTGAAAGGCCTGAAGGCTCTTTTCTCCTTTTTCTTAAATCTATTTCCCCATTGAGATGAAAAATGTAATACTTTTCGGCTTACTTTGGACTTTCTTCAAAAGTGTTTCTGGAAAAGGATCCTTCATGTGGTGCATATAAAACCTTCCCCAGTATGGCAGATAGCAAGGTTTTTTAAAATACACTAATGGACAGGCATTAGACTGTAGGGAGTTCCTTGTGAGGGCAGAGAAGATGGGCTGGAAAAGAAGAGAGGAGAGCAGGGCAGGAAAAAGTATGATTGAGTATTCAAGGATGAAGGTGACCCCCAAGTTGTAAAATCAGTCCAAGAAGGTGAGATATTTAAGGTATAAGTGTAGAGATGGAGAAATAATCCTGATCCAAGTAATAATGAAAACGAGGAGGCAGCGTGGCACAATACAGAGTGGTCCATGAATCAGATCCAGATACACTTCTGGTACCTGTTACTTCTGTGACTTTGTGTAAATCTTGTTCTGATCCTCAGTTTATTTTCTGTCTGTTGGATGAAGGTGTCAGTCTAGATGCCTCTGAGGTCTCTTCTAGTACCATATTCCTAGATTTATGCCAATGATGGCTAGAAAAAATATTACTTTATCAAACATATTATTTCAGGATATTTTCTTCCACTCATCTGTTCAAAGTGAACAGAGTAATGTGAAAACAAAGTGTTTTCACATTTATACAAACATTTAGGGCTGGAGAAGAGTTTTTCATACATTATTTCATTTGAGTCTCACAACAATGAGGTAAGTTCTGGAAGTGTTTCTGTCCATTTTACAGATGAAGAAGCTGAGGCTCAAAAAAGGTTAGACATCTTTCCTTTGGTGATATAGCTATAAGTGTAAAGGACAGGATTTGAATCCAAGGCCAGCTCACTATGATTGAGATTCCATGCTAGAATTGCAAGAAACACCTTGGTGTGGTGGCTATTTAGAAGCATGGATTTGGAAGATGGAAAAATATTTCTACTCCTGCCTCAGATTCTTACTAGATAGTAAACTTGGTATATTGGAAAGACTCCTAGGTTTTGGAGTTAGAGACCTGGGTTCAAATCTTGCCTCTGTGATGCTTCTTGCCTTTATGACTGGTAAATCACTTAATCTGCCTGGGTCTCAATTTTTTTATCTGGAAAATTAAAGAGTTGCATTAGATTGACACTGAGATCCCTTCTATCTCTGTTTTTCTGATATAATGAAGCTAACTGAATGACCTTGGCCAAATGATTTAACCTAAAATGACCCTCAATTTCATCTGTAAAATGGGAATGATCATAGCACCTGACTTACAGATCTGTTGTGAGAATCAAATGAGATAATATATGAAAAGTGTTTTTTCTCCCCTTTCCCTTTATTCTTATTGCTACCATTTGTTTTTTAAAATCTCATTATTTTCAGAACATATTCCTCCAGTCATTCTGTTCAGAATGAACAGAAATTTAAACAGCCAAAAATGCAATTTATCCAAATCAACCAACACAAACTTTGACTGATAGTGTATGCAACATTCCACATCCATGATTCCTTGCTTCTGCAAAGAATGAAGGGAGAAACCTTAACATTTGACAGCTTTGCCATATTTTCTTGGAAACAATTTTGTAAAACCTTAAAAGGCTATATAAATAAATTGTGATGATTATTCTCATTGTCATTATCATTATTCTAATATGCCCATTGAATAATGGACACATGAGTGTACAGAGTTGGTTTCCATTTTAGCCTCTCCCCAGGCTGCCACTGAAGTATGAGTATGTCTTGTGGGAAACCCCATGGCATCATTTCTTCCTTTGATGGAAGCAGATTAACACACATAATTCCATCAGTGAGAAGATTCCTGGGCAAATCCTCCCCATCAAGGAGGTCTATGGTGTTAGTGTGCTAGGATTGATTAAAGTTTACCAGGTATTGTGTTCTTGTATTTAAGGCGATAGCTACATCTTGATCCATTTTCTTCTTGGACTATTAATAGACTCATGCTCCTATTAGGATAAC
The DNA here is from genome assembly GCF_037893015.1 of Macrotis lagotis. NCBI lineage: Eukaryota > Metazoa > Chordata > Mammalia > Peramelemorphia > Peramelidae > Macrotis > Macrotis lagotis. Next base: position 42,043,436 of record NC_133659.1, on the reverse strand, counting down.
CAAGCAAAAGGCCAGAGGTCTACTGAGCCCTGATGGACCTCCAAAGGAAAGGGAATCATAGAGAAACAAACCACCTTCACCCAAAAGGAATACTGGGCACTATGTTTTCCTTTGAATATTCCCCAATCAACCTCTGGAAAAGGTGTCATAAACCTCCCCAGAAATGAGCAAAACCCCAGACAAAGAAATCCCTGTTACAGATGTCCAGGCGGGTGAGTCTGGAAGCCAAAAGAGAAAAAAGAAAGGAAAAAAAAAAAGAAAGGAAAAAGAAAAAAATTTCCCCTAAATAACTTCAGAACATTACATGGCATTAACAAGCTTCCCAGGACAGGAACTCTTAGTTTATTACTTGCTCACATTGTCATCAGAAATTAATTTCGTCCCTGAAAGACAAATTGGCTGGTAGCTTATGAAGTTAAACGGGGAGAACAAGCAAGCATCTGTTTCTCGTGCATTTTGTCTCCTTGGTGTCTTACATATAAATGAATCAGAGTGTTCAAACTTAAATTAAGATCTTTGGCTAGATAAACAGTTAAAACTGGTTCCCATAGCTACCTCTCACACATGGCTGTGATTGCATTATAATCCCCGAGTAATCAGGTCTAAATGAAAGAAAGATGATAAGGCTGCTATTTTCAGTTTTCGGGACTGATTTTTATTAGCTCTCAATCAGATCGGGGCTGCTTTGCCTTTCATCACATTGTGGCGGTGTTTGTAGAATCATTAGGGTAATAAAGTGTAAATCTGAGCGAGGTGCATTTTTCTGGAGGTGTTTTATAGAAGGAAAAAAAAAAACCTTTCCGAAGACTGCGCACACGCATTCACTTGGGCTCCTGTGGGCACCAGAGAGATTTGTTTCCAGCCACCAAAGTCAGGAGGATGATGTGGGCTCATAGAATTGCTTTTTAATACCAGTGAGGTGATACAGATGAGTTATGCAGACAAGAGAAAATGATAAGGACAAGAGGGAAAAAAAGTCTAGGAAGTACTTGGTGAGGATATTGGGTGATATAATAATGACAACAACTTCACATTGCTTTTAAGTTGGCAATGCTTCTTATAGAGATTCTCTGATTTCAGTCTCTTGGCATCCCATCTATGATGCTTCCTATCTTGAAAGGTGACATTGGGTCAATTTCCTTTAAGACTGACTTTTGTTTTTTCATTTTTAGTTCATAGGTGTAATGTAATGGATGGAATACTGGACTTAAAATCAGGAAGATAGGAAATTAAATCTGGCTTCAGACACTTATTAGCTGTGTGGCCCTGGGTGAGTCACTTACCTGATGTTTGCTCAGAATTCTTGTCTGTAAAATGGGGATAATGATAGTTTATACCTCCTAGGGTTATTAAGATAAATGAGATATTTGTAAAGGCATTGCTAATTTAAAAGAGTTTTATAAATGTTAGCTTCAATAATAATAATAATTGTTATTATTGTTAGTAGTAGTAATACTAGTACTACTTGTAGTAGTAGGTATAATAATAGTAGTAGTAGTAATGGTAGCAATTGTAGTAGTGGAGCAGGTAGTAGTGGAAGTAGTAGCAAAAGCAATAATCGTGATTGCAGTAGCAATAATAGTATCAGCAGTTGTAATTGTAGTATTAATAGTAGTAGTGGTAGTAGAAGCAGCAGCAATGGCAGTATTAATAGCAGTAGTAGTAATAATCGCAATAGTAATAATTGTAATAGCAGCAGCAGCAGTAGTAGTAGAAGTAACAGTAGTAGTAGTAGTAACAGTATTAGTAACAGTATTAGTATTAGTATTAGTATTAGTATTAGTATTCCTATTCCTATTCCTATTCGTATTCGTATTTGTATTCATATTCATATTAGTATTTGTATGAGGTGCTTGGACTGGACGGTCTCTAAGGTCCCTTCCAGCCTTGGGTCTATCAATTATGACTCCATTGTCTAGCTGTTTCTTTTCAATTCTAGACCAATGGTTCTATGATTCTACCCCAGTTCTGAGAGGGAGATACTCCAACGAGTCCAGGGTCATACATCCAGAGTTGGAAGGATCCCCAGAGTCATTTAGTCCAACCCTCTCATTTAATAGATGGGGGAATAGAGTTCCAAACTGGAGTTAAATGATCGTCACAAAGTCACAAGGTAAGAAGCAACAGAGTTGAGATTTGAACCGAGGACTCCAAATCCAGAGTCCTTCTCTTAACCTATGATGTCACTGATGTGAATGTTGCTACTAATAATGTAAATTACAACCTGTGTAGACAGCTGGACTATTCTCTGCGACTCTTCTTCATCATTCTTCCATAAGGGGCTCGATCCAATGGTCTAGAAGCCTCTCTCTAACTCAGGGTTACTTAATTTTTGCGGGGTCATGGACTCATTTGGTGGACTTCTCAGAATAATATTTTTTAATGCAAAGAGGAAAATATATAGATTTTTCAAAGGAAATCAATTATATTAAAACACAAATATATGTGTAGGGACATATAGAGGGTGTGTATATGTGTGCATATATATATATATATAAGTAAACTCAAATATATACTTGTGTTTATATTGACATACAAGTATATATGTATATACTTGATACATGCAAATATATATATATATATAATATGAATCCTTAGCTATATACTTGTTATATGCAAACATATGCATATACATGCAAACATACATGTACATGTCTCACAGGAATCCTTGTGTATATACTTGTCACATGCAAACATGCATGTATATATCTTGCATGAAACCTTGGGTATATACTTGTTATATGCAAACATATATATGTATATATCTCACATGAATCCTTAGGTATATACTTGCTTTATGCAAACATATATGTATGCATGCAAACGTGCATGTATATATCTCACATGAATCCGTGTGTATATACTGATCACATACAAACATATATGAATATATTGCATGAATCCTTGGTATATACTTGTTATGTGCAAACATATATGTATATGTGCAAAATACATGCACATATCTCACATGAATCCTTGAGTATATACTTGTCACACACAAACATATATGTATATATTTTGCATGAATCCTTGGGTATATACTTGGGGCATGCAAACATATATGTATATCTCTTGCATGCAACCTTGGGTATATACTTGTTATATGCAAACATACATGTATATATCTTGCATGAATCCTTGAGTATATACTTGTCACACATAAACATATGTGTATATATCTTGAATGAATCCTTGGGTATATACTTGTCACATGCAAACATATATGTATATCTCTTGCAGGAACCCTTGGGTATATACTCATTACATGCAAACATATATGTATATATCTTGCATGAATCCTTGGGTATATACTTGGTATATGCAAACATATATTATATGTCTTGCATGAATCCTTGGGTATATACTTGTCATATGCAACCATATATGTATATCTCTTGCATGAAACCATGGGCATATACTTGTTATATGCAAACATATGTGTACATATGCAAACATACATGTATACATCTTGCACGAATCCTTGGGTATATACATGTCATATGCAAACATATATGTATATATATTTTGCAGGAATCCTTGGGTCTATATCTATCTCTCTGCTCTACATATATACATATACACACATTCACAGACCCAACATTAAGAATCCTTATTCCAGATTGTATGAGGCTCACACAATGGAGCATGCGACTTTCTTCCACCTTCCTTTTTTAGGTACATGAGTTAAGAACCAGGAATATTTTTATCTGTATTTCTGAAAACTTTGAAACAGTCAGAGAGATGATGTGATACATGTAGGGTTACACCATTAGAAAATGTCGAAACTGGGATTTGAACTTAGATCTTCCCGACTGCCATGTCCATCACTCTATTCCCCATGCCACGTTGCTCCTGAATTATATATTTAGCCATTTCTTAATTTGGCTTATAAGACTCTTTCTCCTCTCTCCTGGAGCAGAGCTTTCCCTTCTAGGAATGCATCACCAGCAAAACCACCAGCTTTGCTATTCCTAACATGATTTCCTTAGCAAACTAGCATAATCCAATAAAGCATCATGTCGCGGCAACATTGAAATATTTATTGCGGAATAAATTTCAACTTCAAAAATGACACTTAGTCGTCTTCTCTACCATATATCACAAACTTGCTGTGGCCTATGAGCAGAGGTGTATCAAGGAATTCTGACACCTGGGCAAATTCAACTGAGCAGTGGGATGCATGTTACTCTCAACATGGATGGTGATGCTTGGTTCAAAGTCTGGTATGTTCTACCTCTGGTTACCAGGTTCATTTCCAGGTGAGGTTGAGGGAAGGAAATGGGAAACTGAGCATATGACTTCTGGAAGGCCCATGTGAATTTTCTATAGACCTATTCATGAGGTGGTGATATGGAAAGAAACTTTCCCTGACTTCCTCCTACTGTGAGAAACCTTTTCAGATTCTATAGGTGGGCTTCCCATGGACAATTAATTAGCAGAATCCTTAATTCTAGAACATTTTTCCTTTCCCATCCGCTTTATTATATTGGGAATATGCTATTATGCATTATTACTAGAGGGGAGCTATAAAAGAGGCTGCCTCTTTTAAATGTCGGGCTTTATGAATTTTATGTTTGTATTAGAACTTGTATCCCTATATTTTGATGATAGATGCTTCTGCTCATCTACCAGGTAAGGAATAATATACCCTTAGCAATGTGTGGTCTTGGCAAGAATTTAGAGAAATACAGTGGGGTGTGTGTGTTTGTGAGTGTGTGTGTGTGTGTGTGTGTGTGTGTGTGTGTGTGTGTGTGTGGTTTGAGCTTCTTTTTGCTATATATTCAAGGCAAGCTTTGCTGGGACAGAGATTACAGCTCTCCTTCCCCCCACTATGTTCATCTGCCTTTTCATAGAACTCCCTGTTTGTGCCAAAGGTCAAGTTACATATTTACAGATTAAAAATATGTGTGAAATGAAACCACCAGATAGTGTTTTTTCTTTCCTTTCCTTTTGTTTCTTACTTTCCTTCCTTTTCTTTTTCTTCCTTCCTTCCTTCTTTGCCCTTCCTCCCTTCCTCCTTCCCTTCTCTCTTTATTTCTCTTTTACCTCTCTCCCTTCCCCCCTTCTTTCTCTCTCTCTCTCTCTTCCTCTCTTTCTCTCTCTCCTTCTTTCTTTCTTTTTTTCTTTCTTTCCCCTGCCTTCCTGCCTTCCTTCCTGCCTTCCTTCCTTCTTTCCTTCCTTCCTGCCTTCCTACCTGCCTTCCTGCCTTCCTGCCTTCCTTCCTGCTTTCCTTCCTTCCTTCCTCCCTTCCTTCCTGCCTACCTTCTTTCCTTCCTTCCTGCCTTCCTTCCTTCCTTCCTTCCTTCCTTCCTTCCTCCCTTCCTTCTTTCCTGCCTTCCTTCCTTCCTGCCTTCCTTCCTGCCTTCCTTCCCCTCTGCCTTCCTTCCTGTGCTCCTTCCTTCTTTTCTACATACACTGGAAAGACCCCAGACATTCAGCATTCATATTTTAAAATCTCAAGGATCCAATTCAATCACTGGTTTATTTATTTTTTTAAAAAAAGAGAAAATCCATTTTTTTGCTGATGACTGTGCTTTTGTCCCTGTTTTCATGTTGGTACTTTAATGCAGTATGTCTGGGAGAGGCTGCTATTTCACACTACACAAAAAAGAGTAAATTGTAGAGTCTGATTATCAACAGATAACAAGACATACTGTATATAAATAAATGCTCAGCATCCAAACCCATTATTGGATTAGCCATATAATCATGGCTCAGGCTGTAAGTCTGTGCTGACAAATGAACACTTTTCATTTGGCTCAAGGTCCTCATCAGCAACGGAACTAATTTTACATTCTCACCCATTAAGTGAATAAGATGTGGAAAAAGCTGTCTGCTTTTTGAAGTGTAAATTTTCTGCTACAGGCTGTGCAGACCAAAGCTCTTTTGAAGCAATGAAATGAGATCATCTCCAGGGACATGTGAACCTGACAAAGTTTAGGTCATTTCATGTTGAAGGGACGGGTGGGCAGATCCATGTTCAGGCACTTAGATAGGATTTCAGGAGTGACATATGTGGGGCAGGATGGATGGGCCTCGGTGTTTGGAGCCTTTTGTCTAAAGCGAAGAGAAAACGAGGAGGAGAAACATGACTTTGACTTTCATCGTCTCCAAATACAAGTTTCTAGAAAAGTTTGTCTGAAGCCCAGAGCCAGCTAGGGGCTGGGAGCCGAGAGGTAGTATGGTTAGTTTCTGGAGAGGAATGGAAATCCTGAAGGATGCCCAAAGACCCCAGCCACCTCAGGAACTAATCTATGGGCCTGACAGTTCAGTTGAGGTATGCAGGCCAGAGAATTCCATGCATCTAACTAATGTTTGTCATTCATTTTCTTTTCTTTCTTTCTTTGGGTTAAGTGACTTGCCCGAGGTCACACAGCTAGGTAATTATTAAGTGTCTAAGCTGGATTTGTACTCACATCCTCCTGACTCCAGGGCTGGTACTGTATCCACTGTGCCACCTAACTCTGTCACTTGTCCTTCATTTTCAAAGAAGACCACGACTTTAGGGAGGTGATGCCATGACAAGCACGTGAATTGGATTTTAGTGAAGGGGTGCTGTGCTAAGCCAGCAGCCTCACGTTTTCCCTCCAGAGTCATGTGGATCCACTGGTCAGATGTGAATCAGGACAACTGTAGATGGTCCTGGATGCGAGACAATCAGAGTTAAGTGACTTGCCCAAAGTCATACAGTTAGTGACAAGTGTCTGAAGCTGGATTTGAACTCCTGTTCTTCTGAAGCCAAGGCCAGTGCTCTATTCACTGTGCCAAAAAAGGACGAGAGGCAGAGTAATTTATGGAGCATCTTCTTATCCTCTGCCCCAGGCATTTGAGATAAATTCAAGTGTGGCAGCTGGGCTACCCATTCACACATAGGTATCTTCTAAAGGGACTGCAGGTTGTGACAGGTTTATGAGCATCCATTTGGAAAGCATCACTTAAGAGCCCCCACCAGTGTGTTTACTTTGGTCAGACAGTCAGAGGGCTCGCTGGTTCAAAATAGACATTTATGAATCAATCATCAACAAGCATTTACAGAGCATCCACTGACAAAATAAGCTGGTGTTAGAATGTGAAGGGATTTAAACGTCAGATGAAGAATTTGTATTTTATATCAGAAACAAAAAAATACCTCTGAGGCTTTGAGCAAGGGCATGGCATGGTCAGATTGGTTTAGACATATCATTTTGGTGGCAGGGTAGAGAATGGATTGGAGAAGGGAAGGACTTGAGACAGAGAAGCTAATTAGGGACTTATTGTGATAGTTCACAAAAGAGATGATGAGCATCTAAACTAGGGGGTTGAGTAGAGAGAAGGGGAGTGATATGAGAGATCTTGTGGAAGTAGAGGTGGCAAGACAGCAATAAGATTGGGGAAGAGGGAGAGGGGCAAGAGGAAGAGTCAAGAGTCAAGGATCACTCCAAAGTTGTGGCCAGAGTGCCTAGAGGAAGGAAATATGGTGCCTTAACAAGAACAGGAAAGTTAAGAAGAGGGGAGGTTGTGAGTGAGGATGGATAATGTGTTGTTCTGTTTAGGACATGTTTAATTTGAGATGCCTATGAAACACCAAATTTAAAATAATAATCAGTTGGAGATAAAAGATTAGAGTTCAAAAAAAAGACTAGGGCTGGATATATGGGTCTGAGGAAATGGATATGTGGAAGTTGATGGGGTTTCTAAGTGAGTATATATGTCAAAAGGGTAGAAAAAGAGACTGAGGACAGTTTTGGAGGGATATAGCTATAGTTAGGGTTAGAATATAATAACAATCCAGCAGAGACAGGAGAACAAGCAGGAGGAGAAGCAAGAGAGATGATAATTAATTCTAATAACATTAAGGGCAGCTAGGTGGCACAGCGGATAGAGAACCAAGTCTGAAGGAAGGAAGATACATCTTTGTGAGTTCAAATCTGACCTCAGATACTTACTAGCTGTGTGACCCTGGGTAAATCACATAACCCTGTTTGCCTCAGTTTCCTCATCTGTAAAATGAGCTGGAGACAGAAATGGCAAACCACTCCAAGAAGACACCAAATGGGATCTTAGAGTCAGGCATTGACTGAACATAAGCAAACTACATGTTGCGTTTTTACTTGTTTTGAGTAGACAATTTTTGTTGAATTTCTCTGCCATCATATTGCTGGACTTCCACTATATACATATATATATATGTGTGTGTGTGTATATATATATATATATATATTTTATATATATATATTATATATATATATATATATTGTGCTGGCTACTACTCTCTGCCTTACTACCTTGTGATGGCTAGGTAAACTCCCCCTGCCAGGGAGAGCTCGTTTTTTTGACTGGGTAGCTTATTTAACAGTACATTCATCTGGCAATTGACTACAAAAATCTAACAGGATAGTCAAAGATTAATTTTATCATGCTATTTTAACTGTCTGTGTTTGGTGATGATTTGAAATTTGGTCCCAGATCACCTGACTTAGGGTTAGGGAATTTGTTGTAGCTGTTGCTTTATACTTGTTAGGTAACCTGTCACCAGGCATCCCAAACTCTGTTTTAGGAACTCTTCTTAAAAATATAAAGTTATAGTAGCTATATGGAGGCTGGCGCTATAAGTGGGAGATGGCCTTACTCCAAGGATTATCTTGATTGTTCTTCAAGCAAATGAAGTTGGGGCCAAAAATGAAAGAATGGTGAAAAAGTTAGGATGTTGGCTTTCAACTCCCACAATTCTCTTCCAAGGTCTTACCTTTTTATAGAGAACTGCTAGCCAGCCTGACTATCATTTTTTATTCACCTGTGACCATCACAAAGATCCCTTTGACTGTATTGAGATTGGTTCAATGCTTCTTTTCACCTCTTCTTCCCATCGGGACTGTGAGTACCAAGGATAGATAGTGTTTTCCTGAGGAAGAAAAATAACCTATGTGACAAGATGTCTTCTTTGGCTCATCAAGATAGACTCTGGAAGAAACTCAGAGAAGGACCACTCCCTGGCAAGAACCAGATGGAAGCATATGACTTTTTATTTGTTTTTTTTTTGTTATCGTTTCTACTTGGGGAATGATTTTTCTTACATGGAAAACCTGCCTTTGGTTTTTCTTCAAACATAAATCAATTCATCTACTCAATAAATATTTCCTGAGCCTCTATATGTGTCTCTATATCATAGATTTAGAGATACAAGAGACCTAAGAAACTCTCTGGTCCAACTACTTCATTTTATAAACCAGGGCATTGCAGACCCATGGAGACTGGATGGATCATCCAATCCAATCACCTATCAACCAGGCATCTATTAGACCCCTACTGTGAGCTCGACATTGTGTTGGGCAGTGTGGATAAAATTACAAAGAATTAAACAATCTCTCTTCATTTATTATCCATCAGTAAGTTGCAGACTTAGGATTCAAATCTAGGTCTTTGAACCCCAAATCCAACCCTCTTTCTAACAACATAGCATTGCTGCTATTCAATTCAATTCAATTCATTTCCACAGATTTTTATTAAGCATCCATTGCATGCAAGGCACTAGAGATTTAAAGTGAAACCATTCCTTTACTCAGGGAATTCACATTCAGAGAGAAGAGTGGATATGCAGATGTTTTTGTTGCTGTTGAGTCATTTTTTCAGTTATATCCAACTCTTTGTGATCCTATTTGGGGTTTTCTTGGCAAAGATACTGGAGTAGTTTGCCATTTCCTTCTTTAGTTCATTTTGTAGAAAAGGAAACTGAGTTAAACTGGGTCAAGTGTCTCACCCAGGGTCCCACAGATAGTATCCAAGACTGGATTTGAACTCAGATCTTCCTGACTAGGTTTGGTGCTTTGGTGCCATATACATGTGTGTTTGTATGTGTGTGTTTCTGTGTTCCTTTTTTAGAGATACACAGTTAAGTATAATTTAAGTATAATTTATATAAAGGGTGGTGTGGGGAAGGCAAAGAGGAGAACTAGCGTGTTCTGGGAGACTTTGAGGAGAGACAAAAAAAAACAGAGACACACAGGAAATACTTTGAGTTTAGTGAGGGGAATGTGGGTAAGAGGCTGATGGGAGAAGGTGACTGGGAAGAAACTTCACGTAACTGAGTTCATTTCAGGCTTGGAGGAGAAGCTTATGTGAAAGCGGGGAGAAAGGAGACACCTTGTCAAATTCAGTGAACAGTTAGTGATGCAGTTTGGCTGGAATGCAGAGTTCGTGAAGGAGACTGTGAGAAACATGACTGAGGAGGTAGGCTGGAGCCAGATTGGGGAGAGTCTTACAGGAGAAAATGAGGAGAGTGGATTTTAGCCTATAAACAATCAGGACACTCTGAAGGTTTTTTGAGCTCTGGTCCAAATCTATGATCCTAAGGGCTAGATAGACATCCCAATAAAAAAAGTCAAAGGCACAGAGTAAGACATTCAAAGTTTTGGCTAGATCCTGGATGAAAGATTCATGGGAGGATGTGAAGAAGGATTATTACTCAGAATAAGAAGGTTGTGAGTCCTGATGCCAGCTCATGTATCCTACAGACCTCTGGGTTTTGCTAGTCACACCGTTGATAGACCTTTGGATTTCTGGGCTTTTCCATAGATCTCTAACAAAACGTTCCTTTTCATTTTGTCTCCCTCAATTATAGTATAAGCTTCTTTGGGGATTAGAAGGAATTGTCTCTATTTTTCTATTTGTATTTCTAGGACTTAACAAAGTATGGCACAAAAGAAGGACTTAACCCAACATTCATTCATTCATTCGTTCATTTAGTCATTCATTCATTCGTTTGATTGTTCCAGGACTCTAATAAATGTTGAAGAGGAAAAAGAAAGAAAAACTCCATCAGTCTGGCATACTGAGAGGAAGGAGGGGAAAGAGAAATGAGTGTCTTCAGGAGAACCTGCTGTCCTCATCATGCTGGCTTTGTGCCTGCCCTTTGAAATGTCTATAATTCAACAAACGCCAAATTCAACAAACATTTGTTAAGCTCCTACTATGAGCAAAGCACAGTTAAGTAATCAGACAGCAGTTGTTAGGACAGGATACAAGATGCCTTTTCAAGAGAATTTTAAACCAAAAGACATAAACTCCAACCTGTTTATAGAGTAAAGGAGGGATAAAGTTTAGAAGAATCTGTCTTGTCAGGGTGCTATTATCTCAGCATTGAATAGAAGGGGGAAGGGGAGCCAGTATTAGGGGTTTGAGTGGGGCCCAGAATGGTGGGGTCTCTATTTTTTCAATGTTTTCCCATTTTAAATTGGATACAATAGTGTATGTTTAGCAAACAGAATTTAGAAGAGAGGGTTGGTCTGGTGAAATATATCCTAAGGATCAAGTTGACATTCTATTGACCAGCTGACAAATGAGAAGCACTCAGGAGAGGCTCATTTTCTGTTATCATTTCTTTGATTGTTGTCTGAGTTGCCTCTTTTGTTTCTGGAATTATTTCTCTTCTCTCAGTCCCAACTGCTCTCTATGGGGTGGAGTAAGGCAGACACAGACATTATCTAATCATTCCTTTTTAAATAAAAATTCATATCTCTCTATATATATATGTACACACACACACATATATATGTATGTATGTATGTATGTATGTATGTATGATTTTGAAATTATGGGAAACTCCAAGTGTGAAAACTCTCCAGGCTAATGAAGACCTCATCTGAAACTTGCAATCTGTCAAATTGCCTAAGGCATTGAATTGTTTCTAGACTTGCCTGTTCTGCATGGTCAATATGTATCAGAAAGACAGAACTTGAACCCAGTTCTTCCTAACTTCAAAATCAACCTTCTTTCCATTAAAGTAAACCATGTTCCCTTTCCCTTTTCAAAGGATAATGATAGAGAATTAAAAATGAAGTATCCTTATCAAAATGCGTGTGATTATGGGCAATGGGATTATGCCTAAGGCCACACAGCTAGTAAGTATCTGAGTCTACATTTGAATTCAGATCTTCCTGACTCCAGGGTCGATGTCTAACCTTTGTGCCATGTGGTTGCTCCTTTATCCATTTTTAAAACAGTTCAGAAGGTTCCTTTATTTCTAGAAAGCCATTCTTGATTTTTCCCATTTGATAGCATTCTCTTCTTCCTCAAAATGCTTTCAGTCAATGAACAAACATTTGAAGGTCAGTCTTTAGATATATAAATACAGCAGTGAAAGAGTCCCTAATCTTAAGGCAGCTAAGTGATTTAAGCACTAAGTTTGGAGCCAGGAGCCCAGGGTTCCAGTCCTGCCTCAGTTCTTATTAGCTGTGTAACCCTGGACAAGTCACTTAACCTTCAATTCCTCATCTATAGAAGGATAATGATAGAAGCTAAACTCTCAGGCTTGTAGTCAAACTTAAATGAGATAATATGCACAAGACACTTTGCAAACTTTAAAGCATTATATAAATGACATAATTATGGTTATGGTTATTATTCTAATAGGAAGATGGGCCACATGACCACATAAGAGAGACTGCACTGAATTTGTTCTAGCACAGTCATAGTCATAGGGAATTATACAAAAAGCTTTTATCTTGTGCTTACTCTGTGCTTGGGACTATGCCCTTTCTAATAATAATAGTAGTATTACTGATCTGATTATTGTTCTTAGAGTAAGTTCAAAAAACAGATATGGGAAGGAATGAAAGTGTGAAGGAGAGGTTTACCCAATCAGAGACAAGGAGAAAAGGATGCTGCCCATCCAGCTAATTAGGCAGGAGTTCTTGCAGCTATCTGATGGATGTGAAGCATGGTCTGCTACTGTTCAACATACAGTATCGAATTGGGTCTTCCATCTCTCCTCTATCCTCTAATCATGATAATTCAGCTCTGGGGAGCAGAGCTTTCCTAAGTTAAATAGATTAAGGATGGGAAGACAGGTCACTGCAATCCCAAATGGGAGAACGGAAGCCATGTATCAGCATATAGGATGAAGCCATCCAGTAGAATTCATGCACCTTGAGGACAGGGGTGATTTTATTTTTGTCTTTGGACCTCCAGCCACTAAACTTAGGGGTATTCCTAAGACTAGGGGCACTTAGTATACCTGTGATTTTGATGTTGAGGTAAATACCATGGACAGAAGCCACCTTTGGTGTTCCCCTCTCAAACTTCAGCAAAGGGTCTGGGTCCTATATCCAACATCTCCCACTATCCTCTTCCAGGACTGGGTTAGAATTCATCTCTCTCTCTCTCTCTCTCTCTCTCTCTCTCTCTCTCTCTCTCTCTCTCTCTCTCTCTCTCTCTCTCTCTCTCTCCTCCAGAACTTGGAGAGGAGATGTAGGAGAGGAAAGAAAACAAAAAGGAGAGAAATAGCATTAATCATTAGGGAAAGATTTACCTATGAGTACTTAGTGCTTCTTCAGGCAACAGCCCAATTTCTTCTTTTTAAAATTTTTTTTTTTTGCAAGGCAATGGGGTTAAGTGGCTTGCCCAAGGCCACACAGCGAGGTAATTATTAAGTGTCTGAGGCCCAGATTGGAACTCAGGTACTCCTGACTCCAAGGCCAGTGCTCTATCCACTGCACCACCTAGCCGCCCCACAACCCAATTTCTGCAAGGGGATAGATTGATGGTGGATGGAGAAAAGAGATAGAGAGATACAATAAAGGCTTCAAGACATGGAAATGGTTAATGTTGATTGAGGGTCCCAAACAAATTAAGGGTGGGAAGGATGAGGAGGAAGAAAGTTGGACTTTTAATAAAGGAAGACCGAGATTAATCATAACAGCAAAATGAACAAGAAATGCTCTCACATTGTTATTTAATAAGGAAAAAATGTGTAATTAACTGATAAAAATAGTTTTCCCCTTTAGAAACAGGCAGCCAAATGGTCTATAAGCTAAATACCCAGCCAGTCCAGATACTAACCATGCCGGGCTGTTAATAATCAGAATGCTTCTGATATGGTGTCTTTCCTTGGATGAGCTTGCTTCATCTTACTACAGACATTACCTCATTTACCTCAGAACACTGTGAACTATTTCCAGCTGGGAGGGATAGAAAGAATACCATTGCACAGATGGGGAAACTGAGTCAGAGAGCTGCTAGCCAGTGTCCTGCCCACAAATACACAAGGATTTGCTGCTGTGCAATTGAGGCTGACTCTCAGGTCTCCCCACCCTACCCTTTTTTAACTTAGTCCCCCCAAATTGCTTCTCAGGCATTAGCTAATGAACTAAACGAAACAATCGCTCCTTTATTTCAAAAGTCATGGAAGGGAGCCGGGGTTGCACAGAATGGCCGATATGATACTGATCTTCTGGGGTGGGGGGGGACGGCGATCTTGGTATTTGCCATCTGGTAAGCCTGTCTTTAATCCTCAGCAAAGTAATGGAATAGAGATTAAGAAAAAATGTGTAAGAATCAAGAGCATAATGCAACCATGAGCGAGCAGCTGTCTGGATTTTTAAAGAGCAAATTCCATGAGACAAATTTAATTGCATTTTTAATAGAATTTAAAAAAAAGCCCACACACAACAACCCCACAACATTAGCGAGTGAAAAAAAAATGAAATGAATGTAGCCAGAAATCTCACTCAGAAAATGGATTGAAATTTATTTGGTTCTGACCGCTGTCCTATGGATCACATCGAACTTAAGGACTGAGCACATTAATGATCAGCTACAAATATCTGCTGGTGGAGAAGATGGTCAGTGATGTGCAGCAAGCCCTGGAGGTGGGCCAGTATCTACCATGCATCTTTAATAATGATATGCAAGAAGTGAGGAGCAGAACATTAATTAAATGTGCACATGTGGCCAAGTGGGAAATTGGCAATGGCACATGAGAGAGGCGGGCATGCTGAACCCAGGTACTGGTTTTCAACCTCTATGATTTGGCCTATGAGAAGTAGTCTGTATCTACTTCTTTTTCTCTCCCAATTGACTTTCACTTGAATTAAATTCTCACACACGTTGGTTTTTAAGGGGAACTAGTGAAGAAGTGACTATGAAACAGGAGGCACGGGCAGTCTTGGACATGCAGTGGGACGTGCACAAGTCACCCCCCAGACCAGACCAGACTGAAGATTGGAAAAGAGGAACCTACAAAATTAATATTGATATTAGCAAAGTAATGAGGCAGCTACCAAGCTGGCTCACAAATGTCTCGCCCCATTTAATGTCATGTTTACACATTGCAAAGTGGAAGGAGGAATGAGGCAGATTTGGAGGGGAAATTGAGAATGGCAGCCCACTGGTGGTCTCTATAGGCAAGTCTTCACAGGAACAGACATTTAAAGGGATCTTCTGGTCCAATCCCCTCACTTGTACAGATAAGAAAACTGTGCAGAAAAGTGAAGTAACTTAGCAAAAGTTAAAGAGGGAAGCAGTAGGAAAGTGGCAGAGGTAGAACTGACACCCAGACCCTCCAACTTCAAAGTCAGAGTTCTGTCCTTTGCATTAGGTTGACTCTTTTCTGGCATTTTCCACTTCAAAATCGAGAGAACTTTAAGTTTCTACTCACTTGTGTATATCTCTGTTCTCTTTCCCCCTCTATAAAGTCATGCTGATTACAACACTCATATTCTTACTGTCATCTGACTCCATTTAATAGAGTGGCATGATTTTTTTAAAAATTTATATTATATTATATTATGAAATTTAAGTTATAAAAGTGGTCATCTTATGCCCTTACAATGCTGGACATCTTTTTTTAGCTCCTTATCATGGAGTTCTTTCCAAGGAAGATCAGGAAGGAGGGACATGAAGCAGGGAGATAATTTGTCTCAATTTGTCCCAATCACTGACAATATAGCAATGGGCAATGAATCCTTAATGCTTATATTTGTATATGTACGCACAATACACATAAAAACACACATGTGTATGTGTATATTGAACACATATCTACATAGATGCACATGTTATTTATTATATTTGATAGATATGTAGTCATATACAAATGCATGTGTATCTGTGTATGTATTCCTGTATGTATGTATGTATTAATATGTATAGATATATACATGCATTTATCTAATAAGTAATATGCCCTATTAAGAATGCAGTCAGATGCCATAGGAAGGGCACTGGACATGAAGATAAGAGAGTTACTCTTGAATCTCATCTCAGTCACTTTCTACCTGTGTCATCTCAGGCAATTTAGTTGATCTCTCTGGACTTTAAGGGTCCTCCAAGCTCTAAATCTTTGATACTATGAACTCTCTCTAGAACTTTCCTTGACTCCCAGTTGCCTATGGGATAAAATAAAATCCTCCTCATCTTGGTATTTAAAACATTTCCTGACTTGTGCCAAATTGTGTAAACAAGTGATTGCAGCAAAAGGAGGACATGTTGCATATTCAAAGATTTTGAAGTTAAAAAAAATCCTCTCCTAGTCTGACTCTGGCCTATGTTTCCAGACTCACTTCACCATTTTCTTTCACATGCTCTGCTCCATAAAAATGGATACTTACTATTCCCTGAAATGTGCAGTCCATCTTCAGAGACTAAGTCTGGGATGGGTGGATCCACTTAGCTCTGAACTCATTGGGTCCATGCATCTGTCTTCATCTTCACTCCACCCAACTTTCATCCTATTACCTTGCCCATAACCCTTTCATCTCAATTCCTTTTCTTGCTTTAAAAACTATAATCAGAATAATACTCCCTCTGGGAAAGGCATATCACCCTCCCCCATTTTATTCTTAATCCAAAGCACCCTTTCCTGACTGCCATTTCCTATGTTTGTTCTCTCTCTCTCTCTCTCTCTCCCCCTCTCTCTCCCTCTCTCTCTCTCTCAGAAAGTAAGCATTTTGAGGTCACTTTGCTATTTGTGCAGGCAGCACTTAGCATTAGTGTTTAGCGATTAGTTAGTTAGCAATTATTATCTCTACTATGAGCCGGGCACCAGAGAGACAAAGAAAGGCAAAAAAAATAGTTTTTGTTCTCAATGAATTGATGATCTAAGGAGGAAGCAGGCATGCTACAATTATATATAAAAAGATATATAGATATATAATATGTTATATATATACATATATATATATGTATATATATATATATATATATATATATATACACACACATATATTTGTAGGAGAAATCAGAGGTGATATCTGGGGAGAGTTACTAAGATTAAGAAGAACCAGGAAAGGCTTCTTGTAGAAGGTAAGATGTTAGCTGAGATTTGGAGGAAGCTAGGGAAACCAAGAAGTGAAGATGAGGAGTGCCTAGACATGGAGGACACACAGAGAAGATACTTGGAAATGGAAGAGGCAATGTTATTTGCAAGGAACAGCAAGGAGGCTGATGTCACCAGATCAAAGGGACTGATTCACATAGAGGGAAATAAGATGTAAAAAGACTGGAGAGTTACAAAGGGAGTATGACTCAGTCCATTGTTAAATTTTTAGTGTTTTATCCCTTGGATATTGGCAAATGCTACAAATCAGAACTTGATTTATTGTTTTGTTGATTGTCTGGACTTAAAGTGATGGAGAAAATGTTAATAATGCAAATTAAATTGAAGTGTACATTTGGAGGGAAGAGAGCACTCCTGGCTGATGGGTAATGAAGGACTCTGGAAACCAAACAGAAGATTTTTCTCTTTGATTCTGGAGGTGATAGGAGACACTAGAGTTTGTTGAATGGTTGCAGGTGATATGAATAGACTTATTTTTAGGGCCAACTAGGTGATGCAGTGGATAAAGCACTGGCTTTGGTGTCAGGAGGAAGGGAGTTCAAATCCAGCCTCAGACATTTGCCACTTACTAGCTGTGTGACCTTGGGTAAGTCATTTAACCTTGATTGTCTTGCAATCAAGAGTCATCTCCAGTTGTTCTGATCCAAATCTGGTCGCCAGACCTTGATGATTCTGGAGGAGAAAGTGAGACTGGTGACATAGTATACAGCCTCTCCCCCCCAAAATCCAATTCATGTGCTTGACATGGCACCAACTCCCTGATATCAGGGTCTTCTTCGAGAATGAAGACCAAATATCATCATGTTTTAGGAAGCTTAATTTGACAATTGAGTAGAAGATGGTTTGGAGTGTGGAGAGACAAGCCAGGAAGACCAATTAGCAAGCAATAATCCCAGGCATGAGGTAAAGAAGGCTTGTTCTAGGGTGGTGGTAGTCTCAGATGAGAGAAAGGAGTATACATAAGAGATATTACAAAGGTGGCAATGACAAGGCTTGACCACTAATTAGCCTTGGGAAAAGGGGTGAGAGTAAGAATTTAAAGATGATATATAGGTTGCTTTCTTGGATGGTTCGTGGTATCCACACTGGTGATCAGGAAGTCAAGGAGAAGAGAGCATTTTGGGAAAAAGATAATGAGTTCAGTTTAGGATACACAGAAAATCCAGTTTTAGATGTTAAAAGGTATTTGGAAATATAATGCTGAAAATTGGGAGAGAGAGATTAGGACTGGACAAAAACATTTGAGACTCATCTGTATAGAGATGATAATTTAAACCACAGATGCTGATGAGATCACCAAGCTAAGTAATCTAGATGAGAAGAAAAGAGAGCACCCAGGACAGAGTTTTTTGGGTGAAATCTTCACAGTTAACAGTTGTGAAGTAGATGAAGATCCACCAAAGGAGATGGAAAAGGAGAAGCTGGATAGGTAGGAGGAGAAGCAAGAGAGAACAGTCATAAAAAATCTTTGGAGAAGTGAGTATGAGGGAGAAGATGGCTCTAGAGTTAAAATAAAACATATATACATACATATATGTGCATATAAATGCTTAATAATTGTTTTTAGTGATTCACCCAATGGAGCAATTAATTCCATTCTCAGTGACTTTACATAAGCTGTGCCCTATTTCTTCTTACCTCCAAATCTTGGAATCCTTGAATTCAGATGCTACTTCCTCTGGGGAAGTCTTAACAGATTCCCCCCCATTTGATGGGATTGTTCCACCTTTATTTTATTGTACTCTGTGTATTGTAATCTGTGTAAATGTTGTAGAAAGCAAGCTCCTTGAGGACAGGAATCCTGCCCCCATTTTTGTAGCCCCTTGCACACAGAAAGAGTTTAACAAATGCTAATTTAATTGAACTGAATTGTCTAGGGTCACATAGTAAATAGCAGTCTTAGAATTCCATCTCCAGTCCTCTATCTCCATAGCTCTTTCCATTGCTCAGTATGACAGTTCCTCCTTGCTAAATTGATATTCATTTGAAAATGGCTCTGGCCCTGCTATTGCCAAGGCAGAAACAATGACTCCCTATCTTAGAACTTAGTTCCCTATCTTAGACCTTTAACTTTGTGATACTTCAAGCAAGAATCTTGAGTGAAATAGTGAGGCTTTTAAGAACAAGGGAGGACATTAGAAGGATGCAGGGAACATTAATAAAGTCTATCCCATTCTGTGACATCTCTACAACCAGTGAGAGATATTTCCTCTATGCCTGACTTGCATTTGAATGTCAGAGCTCACAGAGTTATGATTGAGGACTGGGACTCACTCCTGGGACACCCATGGAACTTTAGGGAAAAAGGACCAGGAAATGACAGAGCTATATGTTTTTCTTTGCCAGTATGTCTGCCCTTGATTTCAGTGTTATAAGTACCTACTAGCCCTGGATCTTGAGTCAAATTCTTGGGGATGCTCTGCCCTTTAGAAAAATCTAGCTTTCTTCCAGGTGCAATCCAAGTGCCACCTCTTGGAGAAAACCTTTCCTGTTCACTTTAGTTATTAACATTCTCTCCCTCCTCCTTAAAAGACGAGGTAAATTCTCCATGAACACACTATCCTTCCTTTCCCTCCTTCCTCATTTATTTTTCATCTTGTCTTTGTATTGGCAATGCCTCGAGATGAGACATTCCATGAATGTTTGTTGGATTAAATTGGATAGGATCTTTTGCTCAACATAGACAACCAGGCATCATTCAGAGACAAATTTGACCATAAATATTTGCCGGAAGAGTAAAAATACATTTTAAAAACTAGAAGGGTAGTCCTGCTTTGAGTCTATATCACATGAACACTGGTTGAAAGAATTGGTGACGTATAGTCTAGAGAAGAGAAGAGAAGACTCAGGGTAGGCTTGGGGAGAAATATAATGCTAATGTCTTCAGATAGTTGAAAGCTTTCTTGCAGTAGAACATTCCACTAGTTCTTCTCGACTCCAAGCAATATATATTTATATATATAACTTGCAAATATGTATAATTTGCAAAGGCAAATTTGGGTTTGACATTAGGATAAAACCCTAATAAAACTTCCTAATCATTTGAATTGACCAAAAATGGAATGGACTTGCCTAGAACGATGCATTATTCTCCCCTGCTTGGAGGTCTTCAAGCAGAGACTTGCTTTGTCAGGGGTTTTCTTTCATGAATAGGTTAGACTCTGAGGTCATTGAGTTCCCTGCCAACTTTCAAATTTTGGGATACCTTGTGAAGATAGAAAAATGTTGAGTGGTGGAATGAGATAAAAGGAATTGGAAGTTTTTATCTCCAATACCTTGGGAGAATAATCTCTCAGAAAAAAAAAAAAAGAAATTTGTGCCCCAAGTCTTCCTGGCTGCTATTTTTTTCTCTGCTGTCTTTTCCTTCTTTCTATATTCACTTCTTTGTTTTTTTTTCTCTTCTAAGATTCCAGCATTAATAGAGCAAAAAAAGATTGTATTGTATCAGAAACTAAAACCTAAAATACTATTTCTCATACACAAGCACAAGAGCACAAAGCAACATACATGCATAGACACACACATACACACCCACATGCACACACACACACACACACACCCTCTCCTTAATCAAGGAATGGTGTTTGCCTCACATACAAGTTGCTATTCTACTTTCTATTCAGTTGAATTGGCTAGAGGTGGAACCAATATCATTTCCATATGGGTCACGGTAATAGCTAATGAGAATTCTTTATGCTCCAGTCTTGCCTGTATAAATTAATCAGATTTCAAACATGTTATAGGTAGAAAAGTAAGTTGGAAAATGAATAGTTCAGTCCTTCCCAGATTTGGTCACTGGTGAACAACAGTCAGATTAAGTAACTGTTTTCTGAGGTCAGGGCTGGTCCACATCCTTCTCAGTGTTCTGACGATATTGGAATTTGGGAGTTTAGCTGTGGCTATAACCTTTTGAACTTTATCTCTTCTTCTTAACCTGGGGTCTGTGTACTTGTTTTTTTTAAAAAAAGATTTTGCTAATTATATTTCCATATAATTACTTTTTTTTGGTCACTCACATCTTTTATTTTATGCAT
The DNA here is from genome assembly GCF_037893015.1 of Macrotis lagotis. Lineage (NCBI taxonomy): Eukaryota > Metazoa > Chordata > Mammalia > Peramelemorphia > Peramelidae > Macrotis > Macrotis lagotis. The sequence continues at coordinate 42,022,310 of NC_133659.1, read as the reverse complement.
TTAAACACTTCAATCTATGAAGTGTCCGTAGATTTTGCCAGACTGTCAAAGATTTCCATGATGCAAAGAAGGTTAAGAATCTTTGTTCTGGAAGAGCTCTGTCCAATCCATAGGCCTGGGCTACATGTGTCCCTCAAACCCATTCATGAGGTGTTCATCACATAACCAGAAAATGAAGGAACCAATGGGTGAGCACATGTGTGCCAACATTGCAATATCACAGACCAGCTTAACCATTAACTAACACAAATAGACTTTTTTCTCTAACATTGTGTAGTCTCACAGACTTCATAACAAAAGGCATAACAAAAGATAAGCATATAGGAATTAGGAGTTTTATTTTAAAACATTACATTGATCATAATTGCAATAGACAACTTTATTGTGTATAGCATTAATTGCTATTTTTGTCCCATAGGTCTTTGAGAAAATTTCAATATTTTAGAGAACACCACCCACATTTCTCAGCTGAAATTAACACGTTGCCTGCAAACTTGCAAATAGAATGTATAGAACAGCAAAGAGATATACAACTTAAAGAAAAATTTATTCAGATGTCTTTATTGGACTTTTATAAGTTGTACCTGCCTAAGGAAAAATATCTAGCATGTGATGAACATTTCCTGTTGATGATGTCTCTTTGGGGAGAACATATATTTGCTAGCAACATTTTTACCTGTGTGAAACATGCAAGGAGTAAAAAAAAAAGTACAAATTTTCAGATGAGCATCTTGAAAATATTCTTTTTGTCACTACAACCACTATCAAACCAGACATAGATGCATGGATATCAAAAAGCAGGTTCAGTGTTCCCATTAAAAATGACACGTTCTTATTTTCTGTTTAAAAAGTAAATGTTTTATTTTTCTTCTTATTTTATTACACTTTATTACATTATTATATTTTATTATACTCATTGGCAATATGAATTACCTTGTAGTCATAAGTAAATATTAAATTCTATATGCAAGCCTTGATAAGTTTTTGTTAGTGATGCCACCCAGAAGAGTTAAAAGGTTGACACCCATTTTAGAATATTACCCTTGAGCACATCTTTATCCATTTTTAAAAACCTGTTTGTATGCTTCATCTGTCCCATATCTCAGCCCTTACTTTTTTTTCCTACCCACCTTTCCCTAATTCTTTCCTCTACTTTATATCCTGCACCTGTTTATCCTCTTCCTTCTCTACAAAAGCAAACAAGCAAAAGAGTTTGGCAAACCCCAAACTTTGAGTTCCTGGGAGAAGAATTCACAATTTGACAAAACTACTGGGTAAATTGGACAACAATTTGGCAGTGTTTAGGTTTAGACCAATACTCACGCAACACACCATGGTAAGCTCTAAATAGATACGTGGCAGAGATATAGGAAAGTCACATTATAAGCAAATTAAGGAAACGAGGGAAAAAACATCTTTCAGACCTTTGGATAAGGGAAAAGTTCGTGACTGAACAAGCAATGAAGATGATGGCACAAGATAAAGTAGATGACTACACAAAATTTAAAGCTGTTTGCACAAACAAATACAGCTTAGCAAAAAGTAGAAGGGGAAACAGGGAACTGGGGGAAAAATCTACAAGTTTTTCTCATAAAGGTCTCACGCTCAAGATACATATGGAACTGATGCAATCTTAAGACTAAGAGTCAATCCTCAATAAATAAATGTTGACGGATGTGAACAGACAGTTTGTCATGGGGAGGAAACACAAGTTATCAACAGTCATATGGGAAAGCTGCTTAAAATTGTGACAAATTAGAGAATTGCAAATCAATCCAACTTTGATGTCCTACCTTGCAACTGTCAGACTGGTAAAGATAAGTGTTGGGGGAGTTGTGAGGAAACAGATTCACTAGTGAACTGTTGGTGGAACTGGGAATTGATCCACTCAATTCAGGAAAACAATATGGAACTATTCCCAGAAAGTTATCCAATTGTCAAATCTTTTGAATTAGGTGTATCACAAGTAATAGGTCTATACAACAAAGAAATGAAAGATAGAATAAAAGGAATTATAAGTAGAAAAATGTTATGCCAACTCTTTTGTTTTAGCCCAAATTAAAAAAACTAAGGGTATCTACTCCTATAGGGAATGGTTATGAATTGTGGTATATCAATATAATAAAATATACTATATGAGTATAATAAAATATTATTGTTCCACAAGAAATTATGAAATGGACAGTTTCAAAGGAAACTGAAAAGACCTCTAAAAACTTATTTAGAGTGTAGTTAGGAACAATCTATGCAATGATCTCACATCACAGAGAAGACTTCAGAATATTGATTAAAATAATGATAATTCATGAGCCCCCCCAAATCAAGATGTTAGAGAAGAGAGGAACTTAAAGTGCAGAAAAGGGACATTCATTGTTAGACATGACTAATGTGGGAATTTGTTTCTTTGACCTATCAGGTTATAGTTGAGGGCATTGTTATTATATTATTTGCTTAATGAGGGTTAGAAGGAAAAACAGGTTAATTTGAAATGCTCATTAATTGAAAAAATAAAAAATATGAGGAATCTGAGGTGAAGGAGCTTAAATGACTTGGCAAATGAAATCAGTGTCAAAGATCTTTGTGGACAGAGGGGGCATCCATATTGATAAAATCAAAAGGCCATTTGAAGTAACAATTATGATGAGTATATAGAGTCACAGAATTTAGAGGTACAAAGGATCTCAGTGGTTGTTTATTCCAACCTCTAACCCCAAAAAATCTCTGCTATGATATACCTAGAAAATATTCTACTTGAAGGGTTTCAAGAAGAGGGAGCCTACAACTTCTTGAGGCAGATTATTCCACTCTTGTTTAGCTCTAATATTTAGAAAGCATTCATTTTTTACTACTTCTTGCCCAATACTACTGATTCTGCCCTATGGAGTGATACATAGCCCATTGAAACTCTCCCATATGACATCCCTTCAGATTCTTAAAGATGGCTGTCATTCCCCTCTGCAAGTCTTCTCTTCTCCAGATTATAGCTCTTAAGTTCACTCAATCAATTCCCTTATGACAAGAATTCTAGGAAAGATGATGTGTGTTCAAAATGAAGGATAGCTAATTAGATAATATAATTTTTCTCTCTTATTAGATACTATGCATTTCATTTTTTTTAAAAAAAATAACAGGCAGTTGGCACTTTAAAGGATAATCTAAGTGGTAATTGGTTCTGGCTGGTTAGAAGCCTATTGGGTTACTCCAATAAACAGTTCCATTATGGTTTGAATTAAGTCAAATTTAGAGTACTCTTACATCTCCCCAAACATGGTATAGTTCCAGATTATTGTATCACATAGCAAAGTATGTTCCAAACATGAAGAATAGTTTCACCAGATGCAAATCCACAATTAGAAAGCTATATTCCTGAAGATATTCTTGCTTGCCTGAAAAGTAGTCTACAAGCTTTGCTCTTGCCCCCAGTTATCATACAGATGATGTTTTGAAGGACAGAGAACATCAAATCCTGAAAAGAATGATAAAATCATAATACCTCCACCATTGTTGTGCTTTAGCAGACACTCCCTGTCTGATTTTAGGCTTCGTCAGGTTTCTGAAGAATATTTTTATATTTTATTTATTTTTTATTTATATTTATATTTATTTATTTTATTTATTTTTAATTTATATTTATATTTTATAAGACTTCTGATGAAATTTTTATATAACTTGATGGATGGCTGTCTTTTTTCCTAATCCATGCAATCCCAAATGTGTGGTTAAATGCTACCTTTGTGGGGAATGATTAAGAAAATTTTAAATCGGGGCAGCTAGGTGGCGCAGTGGATAAGGCACTGGCCCTTGGAGTCAGGAGTACCTGGGTTCAAATCCAGTCTCAGACACTTAATAATTACCTAGCTGTGTGGCCTTGGGCAAGCCACTTAACCCAATTTGCCTTGCAAAAAAACTAAAAAAACATTTTTTAGTCATAATTTATTGTCTGTTTTTTTATGTCTAGTACTTTTGGGGGATGATTTCCATGATGTAAACTCATTCTACCAATGCAAATACATGAACTTTCTGTGACAAATAATTTTAGAGAGTTGCCCAGGTCACTGACAAGCCCCAGTCAACATATGACAGAGGGTGAACTTCAGACCCCAAGATTCTCCTTTTATTCACTACTTTATACTAACTCATCATCCTATAGTAGGATCTTTTCATTCAAGTCTGATCCATGTGACCCTGACCCAAAATAAAACTGAAGAATTTTTCTTATTTACAAAATAAAAACAAAGAAACTGCTAGACTATAGAACAAATGCTTTGTCTCTCCACCTCACAATAACTGAGCTTAACATCTGTGGGAAATTACAGGTGTTAAATTTGCCCCTGGAGGGAGCTTGTCTTGTTTCCTGGGGTGAAAGAAATATATTGATAATTACCGGTGAAATTAGGGTTTTTTATTTTTACAGAAAAATCAAATAAATATAAGGCTTTGGTATTTAAGTATATGAGCCTAGGAATTTTCCTTTATTTTATCTATCATTAAATTAGACAGGGGCTACCTATTGCTATTACAGGATATTACTAGCAGGGATACATACTTTAGAATATTAGAACCATCCATATTTTATGTGAGCTTTGGGAGGAAGAGTGGGAAAATAAATACTTGTTGGGTGTATAACCTAAGATTTTGTTTTATTTACAAATTAAAACAGAGCCAGTGAAGATGAATGGCAAGGTGTGGACTTAGAGGAATGATGTAATATGAAGCAAATTTCAACAATACTGAGGACATAGCTTTGTTTGGTGAGGGTCATCAACAGTGTTCTCTTGGGTACTGTTGCAAACATAGGTGGGTGATGATGCTATTAGAGCAACAGAACTATAATGACTAGGCATATTTGAATATAATATAATGCTAAAACAAAGAAAGACATACCGCAAAGGTTATCTGACACATTTAATAATGTATCTAGTGAATGTTATGATTACAAATATTTTGTAAGCAACCCAAGTCTAGTGAATATGTTCCAGCTTACTCTCCCTGAGCCAAACTCTCTACATTGCCACCTCAGGCTTCTTAGGTACCTAGGGGGTTGGATTGATCTATTCTCAGTTGCCATTGAGTTGAGCTCCCCAGATCTGTTCATCTCATTGTTAGGTTTTAGAACTTAGAGCCCCAGTTCCATTTAAACACTTAGCATCAACTGGATTTCACAAAGGGATATTTATTTCAAAGATATAACAAGAATAAATGTACAAAATTTCACTCAACATTTCAGAGTCTTACTCTCCTCAGTCGTAGCTTTGATCCCTTCATGTCCAGTTGCAGCATGAGTTCCACAAGAATCCTTGTCTCAGATTTCCCTGACTTGGATCCTTAAAGTATTGGTGCTGCATTGGTTCCGGATCACAGATTCAAGAACATCAGGATACTAGAAAGCCGAGCTATCAGTCTCAGAAATTCCTTGCATATTCCTCTTGACCTTTAAATTCACAAGGTTGGAGATACCCATTTCTTATGCCTAAAAAAGAAAATCACAAATTCAGAGGCCAAGAACTGAGGTCAAATGGGGGGGGGGGTCACATGTCCTCAGACATTATCTCTTAGTAGGCTCCATTATAAAAGCCACTGAGATCCTCTAAGAGTACAGTTGAGGAAAATGGACAATAAAGGGCCCAGGCCACCTTTTGAGTGTTTCTGAAGATAATCAAAGAACCTCCTCTTTACTATATGTTTGGTTGATCAGACTAGCTAAAAATGTCCACCCATGTTTCATTGACTCCATAAGTTACTTTCTTTTTAGGTCATCTATGGCACCTAGATACAAGTTTCCAGTTTCTCTACATGGATAAGTTACATCATCTGAACAAAGTAATGCTACAGTCTCTAGTTGCACAAACATTCTTAGGGTCTGTTGAGGTAGGATTTGGGGTTTAAAGATTACTGAATCTACAAGCCTGGGAGAAAGCAACCATCTCTGTGGATGGCACCCACAACTTAGAACATGGGAAGCCAAAGTTCTCCTTACCCCTGCTCAGTTCTAGCACCACCTCAGTCCCCCTAATGACCCCAGGTTCTTTAGAGGAACCTCAGAGGATATCCCTGCTTTGCCCAGTTCTTCCCTCTCTTCTCTTCCTTACAAGTGAAGAAAGTATGCAGGGACCTACAGGCCTTCCTTTCTGATTCTTTCTCTCAGGGACTAGCTGTGCTATTCAAGACAAGTTCTATCATCTCTCCTACTTTCTGCCTTCCACCCCCAACTCTTGTCTGACAATCCCTCTCCCAAAGCAGAAATTCCTTTCATTAAAAATATATATTGACTGATATTGGATTAGTGGATAGAAAACCTGCCTTGAAGTCAGAATGACCTGGACTCAAAGACCCATTTCTGATATACATTGGTTGGGTGACCTTGAGTCAGTTATTTAACCTCAAGTAGCCAAGCAACTCTCTAAAACTCTACATTGCCGGGCAGGTGTTGGTAGAGGGAGTTTCATCACTGGCAATTTCCAATACCAAGGAAACCACAGATGCAGTTCCATAACCCCAGTGGATTAATAAGCAAGTCACTGATCACATATAACATTATGATATGGAAGCCAATCATGGATTCTCCAGGCTTAGCCCAAGTTCTGGTAGAGCCTTCAAGTCATCCGAAAGGACTTCTAAGACTAATTAATTAATAGATTGTATATTCCTGTCATCAGAGAATAAGCCTGGATAATTCAATGTAGCAATTCTATAGACTTGTGTTATGTATAAAACATTGAACTAGGGGTGGCTAGGTGGCACAGTGGATAAAGCACCGGTCCTAGAGTCAGGAGTACCTGGGTTCAAATCCGGTCTCAGACACTTAATAATGACCTTGCTGTGTGGCCTTGGGCAAGACACTTAACCCCACTTGCCTTACCAAAAAAAAACACCTAAAAAATAAGACATTGAACTAGATGATGAGGAATACAAAGATTGAATTAAGAAAACATCCTACTGCCCTCACAGGGCTTACGTTCTATTGGGAACTATAAAGAAGTTCACTAATACCTTCTCCACCAAGAGATTTTTCAGAGCAATTTCTGTCTAGTCTTGCTCACCTTCCCCCTGAAATCTTGTATGTGTCAACCTAATCTTTTGGAACTTCTGTGTTAGATGACATCTGCCTTTGTTAATTTTTATTGTCCTATCTTTGATCAAATTGATTCCAGTTTGTCAAGAAGTTTCTGGATTCTGGTTCTATGATTCAGTATGCTAAGAATTCCTTTTTGCTTTGAGTCATGCACAAATTTCTTAAGGACACTATGTCTTTATTTAAACTATTTTGTCATTTTTTTTTAATGGAGCAATGTTGTCAAGTGATTGATCCAAGGTCACACATAGTAAGTAGCAAGTGTAAGGTTGGATTTGAACTCAGGTCCTCCTGATTCTAGGCCTAGTACTCTATCTGTTACTGTCCCTGTTTAAGTTGTTAATAAATATGCCATAAGCAGACAGGACCAAGAAGCTCTCCACTTGAGAACTTCTAATCTGACAGACTCATTAATGGCTACTCTTGGGGTCTGCTCAGTCATCCATTTTTGAGTTTACCTGAAAGAGATGTTCTCTAGTCTCTAGTCTCCACTTATTTATCCAATGTTTTTGCCAACTGCTTTGTAATATTGAGATAGTCTTTATCTATATAGCATTCTCTTTTTTTTTTTGCAAGGTAAATGGGGTTAAGTGGCTTGCCCAAGGCCACACAGCTAGGTCATTATTAAGTGTCTGAGACCGGATTTGAACCCAGGTACTCCTGACTCCCGGGCTGGTGCTTTATCCACTCTGCCACCTAGCCACCCCAGTACTATTCTTTCTCAACCTCTCTCTTGTCTGGAGTAGTCAGGTATGCAGAAAACCAGCCACAACAAGTTACTATCCTCTTGAGGACAAAAACAAGAATTCGGAGAGGCTTTGAAGGAAGAGTTAAGGATGAGTTGAGTATGTGATAAGCAATCCTTATAGGATGTAATAGAATAATTCTTATTGATTTGCGTTTTCTTACTGAATGTGAAATTTAAAAGGGGTGATTGTCTTTGGGTTGGGGAGATTTGTTGATAAAGAGTCCTGAGTATTGGCTGTTAAAATAAAGAAGGAAATTTTGTAGTTCCCCACCGCACCTCAAGTCTTGAATATTAAGTTCAACCCTGGACAACCAGTGAAAAGATGATATTCTGAGTCCTGGAAATGAGAGCAAAACAACTCTAGTTCTTTAACCAGCCAATTGTGTTAAAAAAAAAATATAACAATGGTACGATTTTCCCTGACTTGTGATTTTTCTGCACTCAAGAAAATTGGTATCGTCTGTCAGGCTTTTGGGTGCCTTAGTTTTCCATTGGTAAAATTGTCTAACAGCCCCGAGAAAAAGACGTAATACTTCAGCCTCTATGAAAATAAGTATTTTTTTCAGATTGCTCAGACTTTAAAAACAACCCCATTTCTCATTTGGTCTAAAGGGCACAAATGGTAATCTTGGCAAAGGTATTTCTTGGATCTCACAGCTGTGTGAAAGGAGAACTGTATTTTAACCAGCTCAGTCCTAGTCCGGAGTTTATAACCCAAACCAACCAGAGGGAAGGGGTGGGTTACCTACTGTGTGCCAGATGGGCACTGTGTTAACTAAGCAATTTATAACTATGATCTCCTTTGATCGTCATCTGTGAAGTAGATGCTGGTATTATCCCCACATTTTACAGTTAGGGAAATTGATAAAGCAGGAATGCCAAGACAAGCAGAGGATCATACAACAAAGGAGGATCTATGACTGGATTAGAACTAAGGTCTTCTTAATTCCACGCCCAGTACTCTATCTACTGTCCTACCAGAGGACTGCTTTTGCATGAGATTGCAATCAATAAAACAGGAATCTGTAATATTGCATTACAGATGAGAATCTCCCAGTCTCACTGGCACAGATCTCAAGCTCTCTTCAAACTAATTATCAATCCGTCAACAAATATTTATTAAGAACCTACTATGTGCACTATACTAGGAGCTGAGAATATGTGTACAAAGAATGAATTAATTCCTATTCTCTTGGGCTTAGATTCTGTTGGTGGTCTCCTCTAGTATATACAAAGTAGTTAAATAAAATATAGGGTTGTAGAATAGTAAGAAGTAGGGAAATCAGGAAGGGTTTCACGAAATTGCTTTTGGTGGTACTTGAATTCCACCTAGAGTTAGGGTTAGGGAGATCATTGGGCTGGGCGTCTTGAAGAATTTGATGAGGCAGAATTGAGTATGTGAGATGAACAATGGGGATGGCCAATACCTAGAGATGAAAGATGGAATACTATGTGTGAGAAGCAGATAGTTAGAAATCCACTAAGGCTTCCTTGGAGAGAAAGCTATGTACAATGAAAGGAAGGGAAATTATGTATAATGAGACTCGAAAGCCTGTTTGAGGCCAAGTAGTGGTAGATGGTCACTGATTCCTTATGTTTTTGAGAAACCCATTGTCCTTCAGTCAAACTGGTGAAGTTAGCAATTTGTAATTTAATCACTGAGTGATTAAAAGACTTGACCATGGTATATGTATCAAAGGTAGGATTTGAACCCAGGTTTTTTCCCAGGCTTTGAGAGCATCTTTCTCTCTCCATTATGCTACCTCAGTTGTTGTTATTCAGTTGTGTTCAACTCTCTATAACCCCATGGACCTTTAGCCAAGTGGTTTTTCTTAGCAATGATACTGAAATGTTTTGCCATTTTTTCTCTAAGTGTGCCCTCATTTTGCAGATTTGAAATTGAGATAGAGGTTAAATGACTTGCCCAGGGTCACCCAACCAGCAAATTTCTGAGGATGAATTGGAATTCCATTTCTTCCTGACTCCAGATCCAGTGCTCAATTGCCTGACCCACCTAGTTGCCCCATGCTACAGTCACCTCTTAGTATTGAGCTCTTAACCAAGAACACTCCAACCCATTCCAGGCTTGGAAAGGGCTGGTCATCTAATTTGAGTATTTGTGTGAGTGTGTGTGTGTGTGTGTGTGTGTGTGTGTGTGTGTGTGAGAGAGAGAGAGAGAGAGAGAGAGAGAGAGAGAGAGAGAGAGATCATAGCAACTCATGAATATTATCTGCTGAGACATGGAAGTGTTGCATGGTGTCAGTGGAGAGAAGATCCTGACTTTCTGAATCTTCTGAAAGAGCGCACATAGACACATGTTCAGGGAAGCATTCAATTTAAGAAACATTTTTTTTTTAAAGCAACATGGTACTATGAAAAGTGTTGGTCTCGACAGAGAATCTGGTTTAAAATCCTGGGTCTACCTGTGTCACCATGGGCAAGGTTTTCTCTTTCTGCACCTCAGTTTCCTCATCCATAAAACGAGAGAATTGGACAAGACAACTTTTTATGATACTATTGGCCAGGCCTTGTCTTTTTTCTTGGGCAAAGACAAAAACCCAGAACGTTCTCTTCTTTCAAGGAGCCTGTGCTTTGTTGGGGTCAAAAAGCATGTAAATATAGGAGTAAAAATAGGGCATTTTGAATATGGAAAGAGCACTGCTTGTGGGACTTTGCATAGAGAGCAGTAGCTGAACTGACTGGAAGGAAGTCAGGGATTCTACTGGGTCAAGAGGTGGAGGACAGGAGGGTGCAAAGGTATGGAGATAGGGTGGGAAACTAGGTGGCGTCATAATTCAAAGAGTGTTTAGTCTGGAGGCAGGAAGACTCATCTTCCGGAGTACAAAAATCCAGCCTCAGACACTTATTAGTCACGTGACCCTGTTTGACTTAGTTTCCTCATCTTTAAAATGAACAAAGAAATGACAAACCACTTCAGTATTTCTGCAAATGAGGGCAATGCCATCTTCCCCATCCTTCTCATGTAAACAGGTAGAAATCATCCTGATCCATATCTGGCCACTGGACCTAGATGACTCCAGGATTCAAAGTGAACTCATGGACTTTGCACCGTCTTCCCTCACTTAAATCTAATTCACTTGCATGTAAGGACATCACATTCCTGATTTCATGGTCCTCTTTGGTGATCACGGAGAGTCTGACATGACTGAAAAATGAATGAATAACAAAAACAAATGGACATAGAAGATGCGATGTCAAGGCCAGCTTTGCTAGAACCTGTGGTGAGCAGGTCAATGTTTAATAGCCAGCCCTCCCAAGAAGTACATGTAGGACAAACTTTTGAGTTCAGTCTACTTTATTATATTTTCTCTATCTCTTTCTTAAGTTTGGACAATCCAAGAAACAATAAATCCAACCCTATTAAGTAGTGATTTCTTAGATGTAAATTCTCGTAATGAAAATTTAACAATTTACTCTTGAGGGCTGGTTTGAGCTGGCTCCAGAACACTCCTGTCTGGAATGTAGACTATATAAAGGAGAGTTGTGAAAAAGAAGCTTTTTAAAGTAAGTGGGAACCAGAATGCAGAGGGCTTGAGGAGTTGGTATTTTATCCTAGAGAAATAAGAGTCAACATAAGATTTTTTGCATAAGTCAGTTCTGTATTTTAAAAACGTTAATTTGGCAGATTTGAGTAGGATGCAAAGCCAAGAAGTCATATGAGGATGCTCCTACAATAGTCCAGTCAAGAGAGGAGAGAAAGGGGAAGGGAGGAAATAAGTGTTTATATAGATCCTTCTGTGTTCCAGGTATTTTACCCTGAGAGGTAGACCCTTTTGTTATCTCCATTTTATAGTTGAAGAATCTGAGGAAAATTGAGGTTAAATGACTTCAAAGGTCACATAGCTACTAAGTATTTGGCACTGGATTTGAACCTGTCTTCCTGTCTCCAAGCTCAGCCCTTCACTGGTGACAAAGTCTTTCACTGGGGTAAGGAATATGTGAATGGAAAGGGAAGAAATGGGAGATATTCTGGGGGTGGAATCATCAAGACTTGGCAACTGTTGGATATGTGGGATGAGTGAGGTAGGACTCCAAAGGGGACCATGAAATCAGGAATGTGATGTCCTGACATGCAAGTGAATTAGATTTAAGTGAGGGAAGACCGTACAAAGTCAATGAGTTTACTTTGAGTCCTGGACTCATCTAGGTCCAGTGGTCAGATATGGATCAGGATAATTTCTACCTGGTTTACATGAGGATGGGGAAGATGGCATTGCCCTCGTTTGATAGAAAGCATTTTAAAATACAGGTTTCAAAAGTGTTAGAAAATGTGGAAGATTAGTGTTAAGGAACAAATATTTTCATTTGCCAAATGGTACTTACGATATGATTTGGTCTGAAATATGATGTGTTGTTTGGATGGATGAATAAAGGGTGATATGTTTGTTCACTGAGTAAAATGGCAGGGTGCACCTGCTGAAGTGGCAGAGGGCATGAACAGGAAGCCAGGGAATAGGCTGGTGTGCCAAGAACTCTTGCTCATGCAAAGTTTTAGTTCTATATAGCACATCTTATACTGGCACCATGCCTTACTTACATCCACATCAGAACCTCTTTGGGGAGGGGGGGAAGAGAAAGACTTTTTTTTTTAACTTTCAGAATTCAAGATAATTCAGCTACTATAAACTACCATCTCTAGAAGGCTGACACCAAACCTCTTGCCCCACCCCCAGCATTCCCAATTTATTACCTGAAAGTGAACTCAGACACATTATGGCATGAAATCTACTTTTTCTTCCTTTTGCAAAATTCCCATTGACTTCCACCAGCAGCATTTACAGCTAATTGAGGACAGAGTTTAGCCTCATGAGTTTTATTTAGAACATTTTTCTTTATTTCTCCATTTCATGGGTGTGTTTTGTGGGCTGGGGATTATTTTTATGTTTTTCCACTTCCTGATTCATTTTAGGACTTGTTTATTTGGAGACTGCTTTAATAAATTTGCACAGCAGGGTGAGTGAGTAATAGAATGGTGGGCTTAACTAGGAACTGACTTCTATTCGGTTTGGCTTTTGGTATTTATTATTCCTGCAGTGCATAGTCAATAATTCTGTGCCATGTGCCTCCCAGAGTTCATCTTTTCATGACCCGATATGGTCACATCATAGAGGATGTCGATATAACGGCAACACGTAGGCATTTACAGGACAAAGCAGGCTCTATTTACAGAATGAACAATAACGCAAAGGAAAACAACCCTAAACCTATGTCCTAATGAACGAGAATAATGAATTCTGTGGAGGGGCCACACATATTAGAATTTGTACTACAAGAAGTTATAATCATGTAAAATATCTTAATTGATTCCAGGTCTTTGGAAATGTGTGATGTGAATCCAAATAATATGACTCCTTCATGGGATTTGTTATTGTACTCATCAGGACCTAGGTGTAAAAGAAAGCTCAGCTCTAATTGTGTTTTAAAAGCCCATCTTAGTCCTATAGAACAGAGAATGAAACTCTTTCCTCTTCCTAAAGAGGTAAGGGATTAGGGGTGAAGAGTGTTGCATATGCTGTAAGGCATGATTCTTGTGGTGACCAGTTTAGGTTGATTTGGGGGTAGCTATGATGATGATGATGCTTGTCTTTTGTTCTCAAAGAAGACCATGACAGCAGGGAGGTGATATCGTGACAAGCACATGAATTGTATTGGAGTGAGGGGGTGCTGTGCTAAATTACCAGTCTCATATTCTCCTCCAGAGCCATCTGGATCCAGTGGCCAGATATGAATCAGGTTAACTGGAGACTGCCCTGAATTTGAGGCAAAGGGTTAAGTGACTTGTCCAAAGTCACACAACTAGTAAGTATGAAGTGTCTGAGGCTGGATTCCAATCCTCTTGATTACAAGATTAGTGGAGTAGTTAAGTGGTGTGATGAATAGAACACTGGACAGGGAATCAGGAAAACACATCATCCTGAATTCAAATCGAGTCTCTGACACTAGTTGTGTAACACTAGGCAAATCACTTAACCCTGTTTGCCTCAGTTTCCTCAGCTGTAAAATGAGTTGGAGAAGGAAATGACAAGCTTCTCTGTCAAGAAAACCCCATATGGAAGATTCAGACAAGACTTAACAACAACTTTGCTTAATTTTACTTTTTTTTTTAAAAGGAGGGATGAAGATGATGATGATGTTTGTCCTTCATTCTCCAAGAAGACCAAGACATCAGGGAGGTGATGCCATGACTAGTAGCAAAGGAATTTGTGTAAGAAGGAATTGTGCTAAGACACCAGCCTCACTTTCTCCTCCAGAGCCATCTGGATCAAGTGACCAGCTATAAATCAGGGCAACTAGAGACAGCCCTGGGTGAGAAGCAATCAGGAAGTGACTAGCTCAAGGTCACACAGCTAGGGAGTGTGAAGTTTCTGAGGCAGGATTCAATCTACAATCCTCCTGATTCCAAAGCCAGTGCTCTATCCACTCGCCACCTAGCTGCCCTAAAAAGTGAGGCATAAGTTATAGGGAATAATGTGGTATTAAAAAGCAAAAAAAAAAGGCATGAATAAATTTTAGAAAAATCAATACTCTGTCCTTGTTGAGGTTTCGAGAGGGGCAGAGAGATTGGGATTGCAGGACTCAGAGGATACTAATAACACTGCAATTTTCCAGCCTCCAGAGCAAAAGCCGAAAGAAGTAATGATGCAGTGGTGAGGGATGGGGGAGGAGGAATTTGGAGTCAAAAACTTGGGGTTGAAATTGGATGGAACACTCAAGTCACTTTGGACAAATCACTTCAGCGGTCCAATCCCATCAAATGAGAGGAGACCAGAAGATTCGACCACCCCTTCTAGGATCCTTCCAAGAGGGACTTCATCCCTGGCCTGACTTCTTGTGGTCCTGTGAGCTGTAGGAAGGTGAGGTCAAGGAAATGGGGTTCAGGGGAGGCTCCCAGTTCAAGGGGCTCTGATCTAAGGGTGTACATGGGGGCATGGGGAGCAGGCAGAAGTGGAGTCCCTCCCAAAACAGGGAAGGACTCGGCTGTAGCAGGAGATGGGTGCCACCGGCAGAACCAGAGGCCGCAGAGCTCCCTGCAGAGCCTGACAGCTCGTTTAATAGACCGGGCACGGTGGCGGGATCAGCACCCAGGAGTGGATCTGGGCCAGCAACGCCACGTACCGGAATTGTAAAAGGCTGCAAGCTGGCTAATTACCAGTTTTGTGTCATGTCAGGAACTCCTGGTGTTGTGGCGGAAAGAAGCTATTCAGGAATAGGTTCCAGGCCTGTAGTTTAATGGGATATGGGAAAATGAGGAAAAACCTGATCCAATGATTTAGTTCATGGAAGGATTGAAAACACTCAGAAGAAAAGCCAAAATTACATAATGTGGAGCCACCTCCTCTCCCAGGAGCTGGAGAAATGGGTGAAGGCTTAACTGGACTAATGACCCATTACTTTCAGAGAGGATGCCCAAAGAGAATAGGCAGCCCCGAGGCCTGGCCTGTGAATAGAAGCTCAGGTGAGCAGGGCAAACTGGGGGTGGCAAAGGGATGGCTTATTGGGAAGCCATGGCCCCAGAGATAGACAGGCCAGCAATCTGCTTGGAAAGTTCTCTGGGTAAGGTGAGGCAGCGTGGGCTTTGGATTCAGGAAGAGTTGGCATCAGCGCTCCTCTCAGATGGAGGATAAGTCATTATGCTCTTGCATAATGTTTACTCATCTGTAAAACAGAGATAACTGACTCTTTTTCCCCATTAGGCAATAGGGTTAAGTGACTTGCCCAAGGCCACTTAGCTAGGTAATTATGAAGTGTCTGAGGTCAGATTTGAACTCAGGTGTCCTGATTCTAGGGTCAGTACTCTATCCACTGCACTCTCCAGCTACCCTGAGATAACTGAGTCTTAATAGTTTGGGAAAGTCTCTCTGGACAGTCTGGAAGGAGGAATCCTAAGCCCTTGAAGAATCATTAGAAGGGCAACTAGGTGGCCAAGTGGATAGTGCACTGGCCCTGCAGTCAGGAGAACCCGGGTTCATATTTGGCCTCAGACACTTAATAATTTACCTAGCTGTGTGATCTTGGACAAGTCACTTAACCCCCCTCCCCCATTGCCTTGCAAAAAAAAAAGAATCATAAGTAAAGGTTTCCTCTATAGTATCTACTTCATATGGTTTGTGTGAGCAGAGCTGTAATTAGTTCCTGTGGTGTCTAGAGAAAGGTGAGGAAGGCAGAAGAGTCTGAAACCTATGGGGAGAGGCAGCCCATCACAGGGATACAGGAAAACCATTGATACCGAAGACCCTGCTTTGAGGAGGAATAGGGCTAATCCACCTTGGGTGAGCCTAAGAGGGGGGAGAAAGCATCCTCCTTCGCCTAATTATTTTTACTACCAGATGTTCAGCCCAGTTATTTCCACTTGTTAATGAGTACAAGTGCTGTCTATAACCTCTTAATTTCAGAGGCCTGAGGCCAAACTTCATCCAGCCCACCCTAGGTATAGCTCTTGTGACTCTTAAATGAGACAACACATGTAAAGCATTTTGCAAGCTCAACAGCTATTTTTTTAAGGTTAAAGTGATATTATTAATTAATGAAATCTATTGTATTTATTAAAACAAACTATTTTCCCTCAGAAGTTTGGAATGTCTGATGGAGGAGTAAGAAGGAAAGATGGGACAGAAATTCTTGAGAAAATTATATAATCTAGCTGATGGAGTTAAACTTTCTAGGAGACCACTGTAAGCTAAGTTGTATTGAAAATAACAATAAAGAAGATGTATCACATCTGCTTTGTCACTGTACTGTAAGACCACTGGATCTTTCCATGTGACTTCCTCTTGAGACCTCCTTTATTTTATTACCTTTTATTAAAAATGAAAGGTCATTAAAGGCAAGACTTATTTTTCTATTCTTTACACATTTCTTTATACAGAGAAAAATACTTAACAAAAGTTTTTTGTTCATTCATTCATTCATTCATTCATGTAATCTGTATCTGAAATAAAACTGAAATAGATATAGGAATCAAAAAAATTTCTTCTTCTCCATTTTATTTTTTTGGCTTTTGCAAGGCAATGGGATTAAGTGACTTGCCCAAGAACACACAGCTAGGTCATTATTAAATGTCTGAGGCCAGATTTGAAATCAGGTTGAGCTCAGGTTCTCCTGACTCCAGGGCCAGTGCTCTATCCAAGGCAACACCTAACTGCCCCACCCAGTGTTTTCTTTATGTTAGATCTACTCATTTCTTCACCACATTGTGTGAGGAATAGCAGATTCTGGTCACTTGGAAATGAGGAAGTACTGCCTGCTGCTTATGACATGGAGTGCGAGACTGTCTTGGAAAGGAACAGGGGTAGTGGTGGCAGCAAGGGCTGAAGGCCTTTCCCACCAAGGAGGGAAAGAAGGTGTGCCTTGCCAGAGAATGCTCTAGGATCCTAGACTGAATACTACAGAATTGTTTTTGTATCAAAATTTCCAAACTCATATGCCAGCTGGCTCTAACTAGTTTGTGAAGGTCTCTCTGGACAGTCTGGAAGGAGGGATCCCAAGGCCTTGAAGAATCATCAGAATAGCAAGGTTTTCCTTTAAATTTTAATCTTGATAATTACAAGAGGGTAAAATTGATGGAGGAAAAAAACATCATTTAGAGCTAGGAAGGAAGGAAAGAGTGGATATTTTAATTAACTTAACTGCCCCAGGGAAGGTTTTCTTTTGGGGGGGGGGGGGTGGACAGAGTTGGTAAAATGCCTGGTCTCTAATGGACCATTTTGTGACCCAGGGGAGATTGTGACTCTGCAACTGATGATAAAAGGGTGAAAATGTCATCTAAGGAATTAACAGCACTCCAATGAAAACTCAAGATGATATTAAATTGAAGGGATTTTGTAAATAATAATGAGATCAGGAGATGGATCTGAAGTGATCAAATGAGGGTATGTAATGGAGAAATGCCATGAAATTTGGGGAAAGAGATGGCAGGGGGTGAGGATGAAGGAAACACATTTTTCCCTGAGAAATCTATAACCCAGATTATGAAATTTGGGAAAGAAATATACTGCAGGCTTGGGGCAATTTTGGTTCCTCTCTCCCCCAATTTCTTAGCACAGTGCATGCACATGGTGATGAATAAATGCCTTTTCATTCATTCATTGACTTGTTCATTCATTTTACAGGAGTAGTTTCAGGAATTTTGTATTAAGAAGCCCCCCCTCACTCCCTTTGAAATAATTTTGGAGCACTTAGGTAGGAGTAATTTATGGTGAGGACCTTTCGGTCGGGGGTCTAGGCATTCCCAAAGGAAATTAAACCCTCAATTCCATGCCATTATGACCTTGGCTTTAGGAGAGCTAGAGATGGTTATGAATAACTAAACAGGTAGAATTGTACTGTGTACTGTGACTTAACATATTAAGAGATCTTTATTCAATGATCTTGCAGTGGGGCTAGCTGAAAAATATAAAGGGCAGGATTAGTACCAACTAAGGGGGATACCTCCAGGATTCCATGTATCTGACCAGGGTATGTGCTTCCTCATCCTGGCAGTTGTAAACCATATCCTCCCATAGCTACTCCCCCACTCATGAGGAAGGGGAAATTTTCCTCTGGATCTTTGGACATTATATTATAATCAAAAGAATGCATGGACAATCACCAGATCCTATTACTAGAGTTGAAAGAAATCTTTGGAGCAATCTAAGCCACTGGTATCAAGCTCTAATAGAAACAGGGGTCACCTATTAACTTAGAAAAATCACACAAGCTTATCAGTACCTTCAAATCAGATAAGAGTTCCATTTTAATCTGGTTTGAACTGCACTTGGGGGCATTGTAGGCCACTTTTTTTGACTCACCTAGTCTAGTCCAACTCCCTTATTAATGGATTCACTAGAATCAAAGTCCCACCTCACTACCCATCCACTCTGGTCATGAGCCCCTCCTCATCCCCACCAGAAAATTGAACCCTACCTTGGAACTACCTGGGTCTTTGGTAAATGAACTTTGTCTAGTCCAGAATAAGACCTCCTCCTTACTTTCCTGGTCACAGAAAAAGTGATTCTCTCTACCTTTTTTTCCAGCTCCCATTGATGAGTTGTCTTCCCCTATTAGAATAGAGGGTCCTTTTTCCTTTCTCTCTCTCTCTCTCTCTCTCTCTCTCTCTCTCTCTCTCTCTCTCTCTCTCTCTCTCTCTCCCTTCACTTCCCTTGCCTTTCCTTCCCTTCCCCTCCCCAAGTCAAAAGTAATGTTTTCTACCATTGTTTCTGGGAAGGGAATCAATCTTCTGAGCCTCCACTCAGATTCTGTATGACTTCCCAACTTTCTCCCACAATTCTCTTATATGGACTATTTCCTCCTATTAAAACACAAGCTCCATGAAGGAAGTATTGCCTTCCCTATGTATTTGTACTTAGTACATTGCATAAAAACTAATAGGAACTTAATAAATTCTTTTATTCATTAGATGACCTTCAAATGGGGTGTCCTATGGTTCTCTGGCTCTCTAGAGAGATTAAGGGATTTGTCTAAGGTAGCAAAGTAACTACAAGATAATAATAATAACAATAATTATGTGTGTTGATAAGTGTTTAACAACCAGTTCTCTGGGGGAAAAAGTGTAAACATGACAGACTATTAAGTTTAATTTACTTTATTACCATTTTCTTCATCACTTTCTTAAGTCTAGACAATCAGCAAAGCAATAAATCAAGTTTAGATTTGCAACTTCTGCCAGTTTCTGATGTGTAAACGCTCACACTTAAATTTAACAATCAGCTCTTGGGAATTGATGCCAATGCATCCTTGATATTTGATTAAAATAAATAATGTTAAAAAATGAGATTTGTATAGTGTTTCAAACTTTGCAAAGGGCTTGACATATATGTTTATTATTATATATTTACACAAATGGATTTGGACTCAAATGGCATAAGTTTGAATTCTGCCTCTGTCCCTTGCTACCTAAATAGTCAACTGTGACTTCAGACACTTACAAGCTGTGTGACCCTGGACAAGTCACCTAACTGCTCTGAGTTTGTCTGAGTTTCCCCATCTATTAAGTGAAGGAAAAGGACTTAGTGGTCTCTAAACTCCCTTCCAACTTACATCTATGACTCTCTAGTCCTATTTCATTTGTTTGGGTTTTTTTGCAAGGCAATGCGGTTAAGTGACTTGCCCAAGGCCACACAGCTAAGTAATTATCAAGTGTCTGAGGTCGTATTTGAACTCAGGTCCTCCTGACTCCAGGGCTGGTGCTCTAGCCACCCCTTGCTCCTATCTCATTTCATTCTCACAATAGCCCCATGGGGTAGGTGATGTCAATTTTATACAGATGAAGCAACTGAGAATCAGGGAAAGGAGAATCCTTACATTGTTGTCTCCCAGGAATGGATTGACTCTTGGCACTTTCTCCATGAGCATCTCAACCCTATGTCTCTCTAATGATCTCTCTAACACCAACTGTTTCTTTTGGGCATGCCTTCACTGGTAATTTGCAGCAGTCTATTTTCCAATATTCTTCCAGTAGGTGATGCTGCTCAAGGGTTGTGAATCACAGACTCTCACAGTCTCTGAAGATTTAAAATTGCTGGTCACCCAAAGGGCAATGGGAAGAGGGACATAATGATTTATAATCTCCTGAGAAAGGTGAGAAACTTGCGGAGCCTGCATACAGATGGGAGAGTGGAATCCTGGTGTGTTATGCCTTTGGCAGCAATGCTTCCATGAGCAAATTCTCTGAAATCCAAGTTTCAACTATGGTTGGCCTGGATGTGAAGGGCACTGGGTTGGGATTGCTGGCAGCTGAGGCCAAGGCGCTTTCTCAGATACAGGTTGGCCTCTTGAGAAGGCCCGAATCCAGGAGAGGCTGAAATCATGAGATTGCCAGACTCTGACTTTGGACTGAGAGGGGTGCTGAATTTGGCTTCCATGTTACTGGACAGGGGACTGCCCTGAGCGAAATGACAGGGGTACTCCTTAAGGCCGAGGGCCAGAGAACCATAGGACACCCCATTTGAAGGTCATCTAATGAATAAAAGAATTTATTAAGTTCCTATTAGTTTTTATGCACTGTACTAAGTACAAATACATAAAGAAGGCAATACTTCCGTCATGGAGCTTGTGTTTTAATAGGAGGAAATAGTACATATAAGAGAATTGTGGGAGAAAGTTGGGAAGTCATACGGAATCTGAGTGGAGGCTCAGAAGATTGATTCCCTTCCCAGAAACAATGGTAGAAAACATTACTTTTGACTTGGGGAAGGGAAGGGAAGGAAAGGCAAGGGAAGTGAAAGGAGAGAGAGAGAGAGAGAGAGAGAGAGAGAGAGAGAGAGAGAGAGAGAGAGAGAGAGATTCTAGGGAAACCTTCCAAAACAAAAATCCAAAGTAGTTTGACTAATATCCTTACAGAGTGGAACCATTTTCTGAAACCGCATAGTATAGTGAAAAGGGCATTGGATTTGGAGTCATATAAAATGGCAAAAACCTTTTACTGAGTATACATCCATTTTTAGGCTTCAATTGCTATTAATCATCAAAGGATTATTGAACAGTTATCTTTGTGGTATAAGCTATGTGACTTGGGCAAATTAAATAACCTCTCTGGGCAGTTGGTTTCCTCATCTACAGAATGAGGGTGCTGGACTAATTGATCTCAAAGTCTAGACCTACAAGTGACATCATAGAAAATGACAATTGAAGATGCATATTGACCCTTTTATTCTTAACTGAATGGCTATTTTTCTCCTATTGACTTGTTCCAAGATGCTTTGGACCCATAGGGCTTCATGCTTCTGAAGTCTGTAGATTTTTTTTTAAATCAGTACTCTCTTCATGTGCTAGGAGCTTTTAACAAAACCAGATAAACCAACTCAAGGGGTAAGGAAAAGGAGAAACCTGGGCATAATCCGTTGCAGTGGTTTGGTCATTAGCAGATTGACTATAGACACAGCTGTCATATCAATGCTCATTAAAAAGACTTAAGGAAAAGTCCAGTCTTTCAACTGAACAGAAAAGAAGGCCATCCCCCTTCAGTAATGGCTGAGTGTTTTTGCAGATGGGTAAACCAGAGCACCACCGGAATGATTCCTTCCTATGGCTAAGGGCTCATAAGGATCTGGTGTGCTGTCATCATCTATGTTATTTTCATTTCCGATTACCTAGGTTAGTGCAAGACAGATTCACATGCTTTTCAAAGTAACAAGGAAAAATGATACTTTCTCAGCTTGATGTTGCCAAGATGGTACTGGATGCCCCCAGGGTCCTTATCTCCCTATTTCAGATATTGTGTGAACACACAAAATTCCAGGAAGAGTAATATTTCCAGAGATGGGAGGAAAAACTTAATTTTGCTCATTTTTCGTCCAGATGTCTTCCAGTAGGGAAGGGAAGTCTCAATAGGCTGAAAGGCTCCCAAACAAATAAAACTTCCCACCCAAAGTCTTTCTTTCAACAGATTTTGCTATATTCCTTGACAATGTGCTGGTAAGATAAGGATGTGTTCAATTGTGAGTTTCCCTACCTGTCGCTGAGGAAAGTTTAGTAATTAGGGAGGCTGATTTCAATCACTGAGGGCTTGCTAACTGTCCAGCATAGCCCTACTTACCATGTATTACTTTAGTAATAAAATACAAATAAATACTTACCTAGTATCATGCAAGTAATTTGAAAGTTAGCAAATTCACTGGCCTTTCTCAGTCCTCCACTCCGATGGCACCATGCCAGGTCAAATAAAAGGAGAGAAATAAGAATTTACATAGGGCCGCTATGCATTAGGCACTGTGCTAAATGTTTTTCAAATATCTCATTTGATTCTCACCACAACCTGGAGAAGTAGGGCTGTTATTATGCCTATTTTCCAGATAAGGATCCGGAAGACAAAGGTTAAGTAACTCACCCATAGTCACATAGCTGGTCAGCATCTGAGGCCAGACTTGAGACTTCCTATCAAGGTAATACCAATCTGTCCATCCTTCAATTAAATTAATCAGATCTTCATTAAATGACTTCTCTGTGCTGGTCACTGTCAGATTCCAGCTACCAGTGTCCGTTAAAACAGGACTTAGACCAAGGAGAAATGTCTCAGGGCTTTGGTATGGGAATGTGACCAAAAGGGATGACTTTCTTTCCAACGTGGGCAGAACATGCTCTGGCTTAACTGGCGTTCTAGGATACTTATTAAGAAGGCATCTCTGACCCCATCTCGTCTCCTCCCTCAAGTGCTTGCCCTTCCATGGCTCGCTGTCCTTTATTGCTACTGTTTGACCAGTTCCAAATATACCTGGTGGTACAACTGCAACAAATATCTTGCCCACAGAAATATAAATTTAATTTGAATTTAATTTTTTATTTTCTTAAGCTTGGACAATCACTAAAACAACAAATCAAGTTCTGATCCGTTACTTTTTCTGATATCTAATGTATAAATATTCAAAGCAAAAATTTAACAACCAGCTCTGGCTCCTGGACATTCCTGGCTATGATTGAATCTTTCTTGCATCCCTCTATCTGGCCCTCCATAAACATTTGAATGAATGGATGGATTGATAATGGATAGATACCCTTGTGTCATTCAAAAGCATTAACTGGCTTCCTGTTGCCATTTCCATGTCAACTTCAAAAGCTTTTTCACTACACTGATACCTCAGCAAAACCCAGGCCCCTCCAGGGCAGAATCTGAAAGAAGGTGGATCTGTTTGGAGACCATCCAAGGAGATATTTGCCTGGAAGTACCAAAAGGATATTGTTCTAACAGTGCTTTAATTGTAACTTGGCCTGGTTGCAGGGGCTCTAAGGAGAACATTCTGCCTAAGATCCCAGGCTGTGTGAACTGTTTAACCATCAATTGGTAAAAAACATGATGTTTGTGGTAAGATGCAGGGATCCTGGGAAAGGGAAAGATTCCTGAAACAAGTCTTTAAAAAGCTTATAACAGATATTAACATAACCTTCTTTTTGGGAGGGAATGGTAGGTGGAAGAAGGTGTCTGGATCTGTGATTTTATTTGAACAGGCAATTTTTTGTGAGGAAATCTCCATTGATACAGATAAGCATATGTTTTGAAATTTGTTGCCTTAGATCTGGATTTTTAATCGTGTGTGTGTGTGTGTGTGTGTGTGTGTGTGTGTGTGTGTGTGTGTGTGTATGCTATGTTCCCCTTCAGTAAATCTGTGTAACCAATGCACCATCAATCAATTAGCTAATTAATAAACATTTATTAAGTGTCCTTTATGTGCCAATCACTATTCTAATCTCTGAGTCCAAAGACAATTCTAATGGAGGAGACAACACACAAATATATACACAGTAAGCAATATACAGGATCAATAGGAACAGAAGGAAGGCATTGAAATCAATAGGATTTGGGGGAAAGGTTTCCTGTCGAAGGTGAGATTTTCAGTTGGGATTTAAAGGAAGTCAGGGAGGTTAGTAGGTGGAATAGAGGAGGTATAGAGAACAACCAGAGAACATACCAAGAGTCTAGAGATGAAGGGTCTTGTGGCTGGGAGTCTGGTGTCATTGGATCAAAGAGTATGGGAACAGGGTGTAAAAAAGAAGGGCTTGGAATGAGAAACAGAGAAATCTGTATTTGATCTTGGACGTAAAAGCCATTGAAGTTTTGTTAAGTTGTAGTGAGAGTGGGTCTCATGATTAGAACTTTGAGGAAATCACTTTAGTTGCTAAATGGAGGATAAATTGGAGTAGGGGAAGACTTGAAGCAGGAAGATCCATTAGTACCTATTACAGTAGTCCAGGCATGAATTGATGAGGCCTACACCAGAACTGGGGCAGTGTTAGAAGAGAAAAGGGGTCATATTTGAGAGATGTTGCAAAGGTAAAACTTGACAGCTTAGTGCCATGTTGTTTATGGAAGGGTGAAAGATAATGAGGACTTGAGGATGACTCCCAGGTTGTGAATCTGAGGGACTGGAATAGGGGATTGTGATGCCCTCTATGGTATTAGGGAAACTAGATGAGAGTGAGTTGGGGGGGAAATAGCAAGTCTTGTTTTAGATATATTGAGTTTATGATAATTACTGGACTTATAGTTCAAAATTTCTGAAGGATAGTGAGAGGGTGCAAGATTGGAACTCAGTAGAGAGATTGGGGCGGAAAAGGTAGATTTGAGAATGACTAACATAGATGGTAATTAAATCTCTGGGAACTGATGAGATCAAGTGAAATAGTAGAGAAAGAGAAGAATAATGATTTTAAATACATAAAATGCACAGAATTATAGAAGAAACCAATTATATTGAAATATAGTTATCAAAAAATTTAAAAAAATGAGTTTACAGACCCATAGACTAAGAACTCTTGTTTTAGAGAGCTGAGGGAGATAAAAAGAGCTAAATAGCTTGCCCAGGGGCAAGTCCTTTTAACTCTAAAGCCAGCATCTCTATCCACTGTACCTTCTTGTATCTTCATCATTATCTTCACCACCACCACCACCATCACACCACCACCATCATCTTCATCATCATCATCCTCTTCATTACCATCATCTTTTTCATCATCATCATCATCATCACCTTCATTGTCCATAACTGTGATTTCATCTCCTATTCTTGATACAAATCAATCAATTAATCATTTAATAAGTGTTTTACACCATGAACCAGGTAGGGGGATCCAAAGACAAGAGAAATAATCCCTACCCTCAAGGAGTTTATAATCTAACTGGAGTAAACATCAAGCACATTATACATATAAGCAACTTGTCTATACCTTGCAATCTGCTAGAGTCACCTGGAGCATGAAGAAGTTACATGAATAGCCCACTGTCATACAGTCAGCATGCATCAAAGGCAGGATTTGCATCTATAACTTCCTGACTAAAAGATTGATTTCTCTAAACATCATGCCCCTCATATAATTAAATAATGATGAATAAAAGAGGTTTATTTTTGTGACACACTGAACAAGATAACTGACTCTGGAAGTCAGGTTCTAGGGAAAAGGGACTGAGGCTCCTGTAGGGTTCTTGTGGGGAGTCGGTTTAATGCAACATAATCTTATTTTTATATTCATGATACTACCACATAGTGACAGGGCAGTTTAGAATCAAAAAGATCTGAGTTCACATCTAACATCAAATACTAGTTGTGTCACCCTGAGCAAGTCGCTTCACCTCTATTTGCCTCAGTTTCCTCAACTGTTAAAGGAGGACAACAGAACCTACCTGACAGTGTTGCTGTGGGATTTGAATGGAATTAAAATTTTTAAAAATAATTTTTCTAATTTATTTTTTCCAACTACATGCAAAGATAGTTTTCAATGATTATTTTTTTTTAGGATTTGAGTTTCGCATTTTTCTCCAGGTTTCCCTTCCTTTCTTTTTCCCCTTGAGAGAAAGCAATCTAATAGATGTTATATGTGTATAACTATGTCAAACATATATCCATATTAATCAGGTTGTGAAAGAAGAATCAAATCAAAAAGGGAAAAAACAAACCATGAGAGGGGAAAAAAAGTTTATAATACATAAAACAAGTTTTAAAAATCGAAAATAGTAAGCTTTGCTCTGCATTCAGATTCGATACTTGAGATTAATATTTGTTAAAGCACTTAGCCTAGTGGCTGACACTATGTGTAGACACTATAAAAATGCTTATTCCTTTCCCACTTCCATTCTCAAATTATAAGTGATGAATAAATGCTTGCTTGCTTGATGTTATTCACATCCCCTATATTTTGGTCAAATTGGTTTACTTCCTATTGTTGCCTATTTGTGACATTCCATCTCCAGTGCTTTGTACGGATTATCTCTCTTGCTTGTAATGTTCTTTTTTTTCTTTTTTTTTAGGTTTTTACAAGGCAATGGGGTTAAATGGCTTGCCCAAGGCCACACAGCTAGGTAATCATTAAGTGTCTGAGGTCACATTTGAACTCAGGTACTCCTGACTCCAAGGTTGGTGCTCTATCCACTGTGCCACCTAGCTGCCCCTAATGTTCTTTTTTTTCAAATCAGCAAATGTTTATTAAATACTTACTATTTACCAAACTCCAGGTTTAGTATTTAGGATACAATTGCTCAAGAAACATTTATTAAATAACTTCCATTTACCAGATATGGTGCCAAGTGCCGAAGACGCAAAGAAAGACAAAATCAAACAAATGGTAGTAGAAACAAATCAACACAAATGACAACTATGACAGAAACAAAAATTCCAGGCCCTGTTCTCAAGAAGCTTACAATCTATTGGGGAGGCCACATGCTTATATCAATATACAAAATAAGTTATACACAGGATAAATTGTAGATAATGAAAAGAGGGCAGACTAGCAATAAGGAGGAAAGCTTGTAGAAGACAAAATTTTAGTGAAACTTGAAAGAAACCATAGAATCTAGGAGACAGAGATGAGCAGACTGAGTATTCTGGATAGGGAAAAGAGCCAGAAATAATGTCCACTGGTGTTTCAGAAATATTCAAGAGGTTAATGTTTCTAAGTACAGAAGAGAGGTACAAACAAAGCACTGTGTGTGGTCCAACAGAAAGAGGGCATCTGACTTGATGAACTAGGAAAGTCTTATGAAAGAGGTGATTTTCAGGGTTGGCTTTTGAGGAGGGGGCATAGAAGGAAAAAAATGAATGTGTAGTCACTAGGATGAACTTTTGGAGGCCAAATGAAAAGAAAATTTTAATGAGAAATTAGTAAGTTAAAATGTGGAAGGAACTAGAAGAGGAAAGATGTGTCAGGGAAAGTATGGAACTGGTTCAAGGAACTGGGCGTTGTCCAGCCTGCCCCAGGCAGCAGTAACCACCTGGCTTCAGTTTAGTGGACTTTGGAAATGGAACTGGAGTCCCGAATTCAGGATGAGATGGCTGGTGGTGCCAAGGAACCAAACAAATGAGAATTCGTCTCTCTCAACCCTGAAGTCTGGAATTTCCTGCAATTAACATTCCATCTGAATTCTCTAATGACTGTCCTTCGGCAGGCTGAGACTAAATGAGAGGACAAATGAATAAGGGTCTATGGCTCAGGGCATCTGGCTGGGAAGCCGCTAACTTGGGTGACCTAGGAAACTAGCCTCAGTTTTAGCATCTGTAAAGTGGCAACCGAATGGCATTTACTCATTTTTTTTAACCTGACAAATATGGAAGGACATATCCAGATGAGATAGATTCCTGTTCTAAAGAAGATTGCAATCAGCTAGCAAGAATCAGAAGTTTGAGAATCAGAAATCTCATCAACTTATAAATATTCATATGTTCTATAAACCTAAACTTTATAACATAATTTTAACAATGAAAGGGATCAAATTATAATCACAGAATTGAAAGATGTTAGTCAACAATCATTTGTCAGCTCTATGTGCCCTTCTATCTAAAGGATAGAAAGAAAGGCAGAAAACAGACCTTGCTCTCAAGGAGCTCACATTCTAATGGGGGAGGAGGAGGAGAGGGTATGAACAACTATGTACAAGCAAGATATATTTCTTATAGTTTTAAAGTAATCTCAGAGGAAGGGTTCTAGCATTAAGAGGGACCAAGAATAGCTTCTTGCAATCATTTTAATTTATTAAGTAGCTATTCTATTCCAGGCACTAT
Source organism: Macrotis lagotis (assembly GCF_037893015.1). NCBI lineage: Eukaryota > Metazoa > Chordata > Mammalia > Peramelemorphia > Peramelidae > Macrotis > Macrotis lagotis. Next base: position 41,993,989 of record NC_133659.1, on the reverse strand, counting down.
ACTAAGACCTATAAATACAAAAAAAAAGGAAAATTTATTATAATGAAAAAGGTCAACTCATAATCATAGAATTGAAAGAGGTCAGCCAACGAGTCTGTACTAAGGGTAAATCTCATTTCAGGTATTGCATTAAGCACTGAGAATTCAAAGAAAGAAAAAAACATGGTCCCTGATTTCAAGGAGTTCATGGTCTAATGGGCGAGACCACATGAAAACATGCAAACAAGCTATAGATGGGATAAAATGATCAACCAAGGGAAGGCATTAGCATTAAAGAGAAACCAGGAAAGGCACAAGGTAAAATTTATCTGAGATTTGAAGGAAGTCAGAGAAGCCAGGAGGTAGAGAAGAGATCAATTCCTACATCTTCCAAAAGGGGAAACTGAGACTGAGAAAGGTTAGGCGGCTTGCCCATACCAAACTGGAAATAAATATAAAAAAAGCAGGATTTCTTCTCTAAGTTCCTCCATTTATAGATGAGCGAGCTTTGTACCTCATGGAAGTTTAGTGGGTTGCCACAATATTACAAAAATAATTAATGAAGGAGAAGTGGTTTAAGGGATGTAATGAAAGAAAAGTTTTACTGAAAAAGGAGATGGACTGGCCACATGATCAGAATGAAGGATAGTCTTGGTACTCTTCTTGTATTCTATTGATATCAAGACAACGTGATCAAGGCCTCTGGCATATTATGAAGACCCTGATGATGAACTAATGTGGACAATATTGACATAGGATCAGTAAGTATGGGTGGGTTGGGAGCTATGCTATTGGATTAGATGCCCACATGGACAACGCCATAACCATATGAGTATTTGGTTAGACCATAGTTCTGTTTACACGATTTACTCTAACTGGTCATGAAAAGTAGAAGTTGTAGAGGCAGATTTAGGGTCAATGGAAATGAAATCTATTATTACAATGGGCTGGCCCAAAGTAAGATGGATTGCCTTCTGATGGGGTGGGGTCCCCTCCACTGGATAATCTCAAAAAGACCATTTACCAGGTAGGTTTTCTAAGGGATTCTGTTGCAATTATTTAAGCCTACGACCAATATAATAAGCCCCTAAAGTCCACGTGTAGCTTTAGGCAGTTTATTTTAGACATAAAGTTATAAGCACAATTGTAATCACTGGGTCCCTGGTTAAAAAAAAATTCCCAACACTTAGGTAGAGCTTTGAATCTCTGCTTTAATTTCCATTTATATATTTAATATTCATTTATTTATTTCCATATTATAGCTCCAGTTAACCCCTAGCCTCTCTGTGGTTGGGACAAGATTTCGGTGAAATGTTTGGGTCAAGATTTAGGTGAAATGTCTGGGTAACAAAGCAACAGATTCTATTATAGCATCTCTAAATAGACAAGTATTGGGAAGGGAAGTGAGAGGGAAAGCTGACATTTTTCTTGGAATTCCCTCAGTTCTGGAATAGCTGGGTACCACAGCCCAGGTCTACTGTTCTGAGATTCCTGTAAGGCTTATGGACATCCTCCTTTCTGCGTCACAGCTCGGTCTTACCTCTTTCTTTTATCCCTAGTTGCCTCTCGGTTACCGGTTCTTTCCAGGTCAGGTCTTTCTACTTCTGGATCCTTGGGATCTCTATCTGGTTCTAAAGTTGCCCTTGCTTTTTATAGCAGTTCCTCAGGATGTGACCAAGTATCTTGTGAAAAGCTTTGATTGATTCAGGGAGGTCTCCAGACCCTGTTCAGACTGATTCTTATTGACTGTTTCAGTCAGGAAGTACTCTGTAAGAAAGGTAATTTTAAGTGGGGTGAGATAATCAATGGAGACCTACCATTACACAATTATTTAGGGATGGCTTCAGTTAGAAGTCCTTTGAAATGACTTCTAACTCCGAGATTCTATCACTTTATCTGATTAACACTTTACTTTCTGATTTCATTGGAAAACATTAATAACTAAAATTTATATAACACTTTAAGGCTTGCAAAGTCATTATCTCATTTCATCTTCACCACAGCTTTCTGAAATAAATATTACAGATATCATTATCTCCTTTTTTGAAATGAAGAAACTGAGACTCAGAGAGGTTAAAGTAATAATCCGGTAGATTTGTGAGCCCTCTAATGTGTGTACACCCTGTGGCACTGCAAATAACCACCATTTGTCTTCCATAAATATATCTGTGGTCCCAACGAGGTAAGATTCAATTCTAGTGAAAACCAGATTTCAAAGTTAGCATTCTTACCTTCGATTTGAATGTTCCCTCCAATGATGCAACTAGCAATTCACTTATGTACCCATCCTGTCCTGCTTTTACTCAAGTCATGTCAAGTTAATTAACATTTTCTATGTGGCTATACTGGAGATACAAAGAAAAGCACAACAAAGTTCACCAAGCCTGTCCACCCAATCTTCTGGAGGCTTTCCTCAACTTCTAACATCTCTAGAGAAACCTTAGGGAATTAATGCTATCAGTTGAACCTTCTGGATCTCCTGCTTAATGTTACTGAGTTCAAAGGCATTATTCTAAATGCAGGGTCCTTGGATGAGGTACCAACACCAACACCAATAATGATAATGATGATGATGATGATGATGATGATAATAATAATGATAATAACTCCCCTACCCTAACAAGTTCCTCCATGTGATGTTATAAGTAAAAAGGGAGAGTGCAATTTCATTAATCTCAGCTTCCCTTCCTGGGTTCATTGTATAAGAAATGTTTTTACAGATTAGATGGGGGGATGTGAAATAGCAATCTTCCATCTATGTTGAAAGGTCTAGTATGAAATTACTTAGAGCTGGGGCCCTTTTCCAAATGACTGCATGTCTAGGATCTAAATTATTCATTTAAGAAATTAATCAGTTTAGATTTTTAAAGTTAATGTGGGGTGAGTATTTTTTTCCTTGACTCTTATGGATCATTTGAGGGAATTAGCTTTTACATTAAAAAGATAAAACAGGGGTTGCATACATTTGCAAAAAATAAAAAATATGTAAAGCCTTCTGATGTGTTATCGCCTGGTGAGCTAGATGGAAGAGAGATCAGGGATGAACCTTAGGGCATAAAGTGCCAGAGGGTAGGATCTGGGTGACTATGATTCTCTTTGTAAGTATTGGGGGGCCTTGCCCAGGAAAGTGCTTCTTTAATGTTCCTTTGATAAAGAATTTGGGGGGAGCTGGTCTGGAAATCTTGAGAACCTCCTAAAATTACAGCCAGCTCCTGCCTCCAGTGTTTTCTTCCCCTCCTCAGACCTGGCCCAGTGAGGTAAAAGAGTAAAATAGACTGTGACTCTTAGCTCTTCTCAACTCAAAGGACCCTTTTTCCCAAGCTTTGCCCACTGACATCCCTATAGCCAGCTCATTGTTCTTTGTGTGTTCTCAGGGCCTATCCTTTTCCCTACACACCCAAATACAATGAAATGTACCCCATTCTGGATTCTTTCCTCAAGGGATCAGACCATGATCTTGATGCTAATAGGGAAGAGCTAAACCATTGCTCCCATGTAGGTAACTTGCATGTCATTTGGTGACAAGGTCTTGCCTTTGTGATCTAACCCATGAGTAAAATTCAAGTCATGCTTAGCTGGTGGGAGAGATATTACATAGGTTTTTAAATTGTTAATTTTATTGATATGTTTTGTTAATCCATATCCATCCATTTACATATATGTATACATATATATAATTGGAAATTAGAGTGATACACACATATATAAACACATACATACATACCCATATATACATAACACACATATATTCACACACATGTCTTCTGCCACATTCTACCAAATAACTTTGTAACAAAGATTTAAAAGTTAACAATCATTTAAGAGTCTACTATGTTCTAGGAATTGTACTATGAAAAGAAAGACTTTTTAAAAAATCCCAATAAAATCAACCAAGACATCAACCATGCCTTACAGTTTATGTAATATTCCATTGGCATAAACCCTCCACCTCTGCAAAAGGAGGAGGGGGAAGGAAAAGGAGGGTGGAGCAGGGTGTCCTGTTTGTCCAATTTGGATCAGTAGGACTGAATAGAAAGTCAAAAGAAAACATGAGAAGTTACAATGAGCCAACAAGCTAGAGTTGAAAAACTGGAAGACTAAATCTGGTCTAAGACCTTGATGTGATCAAAATGGTTAAAAATTTTGCATGTTTGTTTGCCTTGGCAAAGCTTCCAAATTTCAACAACTTGGGTATGTGTCTACCTTCTCCCTTTATGCTCCTAAAAGAACAGGTCTGATGGAGGCTGGGATTTGAATATGATAGTGGATAGGCATCTGTCCTTTTCCTGGGTTTATCCAACAGCTTGGCATGGTAGATGAAGAGTTGGCCTCATAGGCAGGAAGGTCTGGGTTCATGCTGACTTTGTGACCTTGGGCAAACTACTTAACCTTTCAGTGCCCAGGCAGGAAAATAAATTGTAGAACAGATGTTGATTAGCATTGGTAGATGGCATTTCCTCCCTGGGGGCTCCCCTATATTAATGAAATCATCAATGAAAAATAAAAATTATATTTCTACTAAGACTTTAATGCCTTAAAGCAAGCATTGGCAGCTCTACCACTCCTGTGAATATGAGACTATTCAACAAGTATTTCTTTCTCTTGAAAAAAAATATTTATTTTCCAACTACATACATAGGTAGCTTTCAATAATCATTTTTTAACACTGATTTTTTTTGGAAAGGTTTGAGTTTCACATTTTTCTCCCCCATCTCTTCTTTCCCCCTCCCCCTAACAAAGACCAATCTAATAGATCATACATGTATAACTGTGTTAATTATATTTCCATATTGATCATGTTGTGAAAGAAGAATCAGAACAAAAAGGAAAAAAACACGAGGTGGGGAAACTTCAAAACATAAAACAAAATTTAAAAATTCAAAATAGTCAGTTTTGGTCTACATTCAGACCCTGCAGTTCCTTTTCTGGATGAGGATGCTGTTTTCCATCACAAGCTCTTTAGAATTGTCTTTGATTACTGTACTGCTGAAATGAATAAGTCCGTCATAGTTAATCATCACACAATGTTGCTATTAATGTGGACAGTGTTCTCCTGGTTCTTCTCCCTTCACTCAGTATCAGTTCTTGCAAGTTTTTCCAGGCTTTTCTGAAGTCTGCCTGCTCATGATTTCTTACAGAGCAAGAGTGTTCCATCACAACCATCTACCACAATTTGTTCAGCTATTTGCAATTGATGAGAATCCCCTCAATTTCCAATTCTTTGCCACTATGAAAAGAGGTGAGTTTTTATTCTTTTTTGTGATCTCATTGGGATACAGATCCAGTAATGGAATTGCTGGATCAAAGGATTTATATAGCTTTTTGTTTTTTGTTTTTGTTTTTAGTTTTTACAAGGCAATGGGGTTGAGTGACTTGTCCAAGGTCACACAGCTAGGTAATTATGATGTGCCTGAGACAGGATTTTGAGCTCAGGTACTCCTGACTCCAGGACCTGTGTTCTATCCACTGTGCCACCTAGCTGCCTGATATACAGTTTTATTGGCCCTTTGGGTGTAGTTCCAAATTGCTCTCCAGAAAGGTTGGATCAGTTCACAATTCTACCAATAATGCATTAATGTCCCAATTTTCCCACATTCCCTCCAACACTGATGATTTTCCCTTTTTTTGTCATATTGGTCAGGCTGATAGGTTTGAAGTGGTACTTCAGCGATGTTTTAATTTGTATTTCTCTAATCACTAGTGATTTAGAGCATTTTTTTCCATGACTATAGATAGATTTCTTCTTCTGAAAATGCCAGTTCATATCCTTTGATTATATATCAAATGGGGAATGATTTCTTAAGGATATATAGTATTCTGGGGCACTGGGGGTACAGAACTAAAAATGAGATGTGCCTTTCCCTTGGGGAGTTTACTTCTATTAATAAAAGATATACACAGAAAAATACATACAAAATGTCTGCAAATGATTTGGGAAGGGTAGGGGAAGCAGTGGGAAAACGGGTTCTTAAAGAAGGTGGCCCCTGAGCTGAGCATGGAAGGAGACTAATTGTTCCAAGATGCTGAGAGAGGAAGGAGAACATTCTAAGCATGCCAACAAATGATGTATCCTACATATACACACATACTTATGTTATTAAAATAGTGGATGTCTGTCATTTAAATTCTCTGTATCTGTTTCCTTACTTGTAAAATAAGGAAGATGCATTCAATGACCTCTAAAGTCCCTTCCAGTTCAAGGCCTCGTTCCTCCCATCCTAAGCTAGGGTATAATTCTTAACATTTTCCATGATGCCAATCATGGGAAGGTAGCCTGCTAGTTGGCATAATCTCTCTGCTCATAGGACCCTAGGCACACAGGGTATAGGTATAAGCTCTGTCACCAGGGTCAGAAAAGACTTAGCAAGTCTATGAACTGGCACAAGTGATTGCATTGAGCTCCGGCCCATTTGTCAGCTCACACAAAACCCATGGCAGGTGCCATGACTATGGGACTCAGCTGTTGTTCAGTTTGCCTGGAGAGCAGAAGAGATTAGCAAAGCATATGCATGCTTTCAGCCCAGCTCACCCCTGGCAAAGTAGAGAATTCCATCAACTACAAGGCAGAACAGAGTATTTCAGACCAGGGAAGGACCTGAACTGCATTTAAACCTCGCATTTGATAGATGGGAAAAGCTATGGCCAACCAAATCAAATCAAACTTGAATTCGAAATTCAGACTCCCACATTTCTCTCTCCCCTAAGCCATTTTCTCCACCCTCTCATCTACTCACTCCTCTCTGAATTATCTAAATAACTTCTTAAATTCTATCCTTCATAAATAGAGGCAGGAAAATGGAATTCTACAAGAGTGGTCTCTGTAGGAAATAAGGTATCATAAATTTAGAACTGGAAGGGACCTTAGAGGCCATCTAGTCCTACACCCTCATTTAACAGATGAGGAAACTGAGACCCAAAAGAAATTAAGTGATTTGACCAAGGTCATATGGGTAGTAAAAAATCAGAATTTGGATAAGAACCAAACATAGACTCCATGTTCAACTCTCTTTTCACTGCTTCAGTGTTTTCATTACTTTGGTGCTGCCTCAAAGTGTCTCAAAAAACGATGACTGTCTTGATCTGCTTTGTTGGGAATATGTCTCTTCAAATTAGGAAGATATGTACATCAATCTCTCATTTTCACTTATGAAGCTGTTTCTTGATGGTTTTCTCTTCTCTTGGCATCTTTTGATCTAACTTTAAGTTTCCAAATGCCATAGGGATGAGCAACAGATGATTTATCCTGAATGATGGGTTCACCATAGCTCTCTCTGATCCTAATGGTACAGCTCTCTCTCCTGGGCATCTGATGTAGTTGGAGAGCTATCATTCTAAAGAGGGCCATGCTTATCCTGAGAATGATCCTGGAGTTTATTATAAACACATAGCCTTTTTGAAAAAGATCTGAAGGTTTTGGTGAACTGCAAATTCAACATGAGTCAGCAGCAGATGCTTTATTTTGATTAGAGCTATGAGTTCATTGGTGATCTCATCAGCTCACATCAGGTCAATGATCATTTCTGCAGATGATTCCCTTATCTAGTTATCCAGTTCTTGTCTCTGTCCTGTTCCCCATTACCAGATGCCTACTGGACATTTCAACTAGATGTTATCTTAAGCTCAACATGTCCGAAAGCAAAGTCATTATCTTTTCTCACAAACTCACTCTTTTTCTAAACCTCCATATTATAGTAATCTACATGTGTGACCTGTCCTCACCTCAGATTCTGATACCAGAAGATCTGACAAGCTTAATTTGTTAAAGACTCTTTACATGTGAGGGGAAGTGGAAAGTTTAGAGCTATGTAATCATCTGAACAATCCCTAGAAATTGGCTTGGAGTGGGAGACAGAAGATAACATGTGACTCAATTGAATGATATCAGTTCTGTCCCAAAATTAGGCATCTCAGGAATACATCAACTCAAAACACTGGTGACCTCCTTGCTTCCATTAAGGGAAGCAAAATATCCTGAAGCAGAAACATAAATGCCCAGGATAGAGCATATCAAGTGTGCTGAGATCAGGTCTCTGCACTACAGTTTCTGAAGGATGCAGATTACCGGGAGATGGTCCAGAAGAAGTCGAACTGGGACTGAGAGGACCAGAAACCATGCTGTATAAAAAGTGGGCCAAGGACCCAATATTTTTTATGAGGGAAGTTTAGCCCAGAGAAGAAATGGGGAACAATATACCTACAAGTACTCAAGTATTTGGATAACAGAATAAAACTTGTAATTGCAACTGTAGAACTGGAAAGGGTCATAACTCACTTATTTTACAGTTAAGGAAACTGAGTCCCAAGGGGTTAAGAGACTTCTTTAAAGTCATATGTATTAAGCATCCCAGGTGGGATTTGAACCCCAAATCAGTTTTCTTTTAATTGACCATGGTACCTTTTACCTTGGCCCCAAAGGGTAGAATTAGAGGCAAAGACAGAATGGATGGGTTGTTAGGGAGAGATACTTGCTAATAATTGCAATTGCCCATTGTAGAATGTCTTTGTGGAAAGTGGGGGTAGGAGGATTAAAGAGAGTGAGAGAGAGCCAGAGTGAGAGCGAGAAGGAGAGAGGAAGAGAGAGTGAGAGACATGGAGAGGGAGGGGGAGAGAGAGAGAGAGAGAGAGAGAGAGAGAGAGAGAGAGAGAGAGAGAGAGAGAGAGAGAGAGAGAGACAGAGAGAGAGAGACAGAGAGACAGAGAGACAGAGACAGAGACAGACAGAGACAGACAGAGAGAGACAGAGAGAAAGAAATAGAGAAAGCATATTTCTTTTTCTTTTTTTGAGAAAGCATATTTATTAAGTATTAACTATGTGTTAGGTATTCTCTGTAGTGCTGGATATACAAATAAAAGAAAGCACTTTTTTAATAGATGCTAGGAGGGCCCCAATATTTTGAGCTGGTATATATATCCCTGATGACTAATTTATGGACAAAACAGATGTGATTCAGTTGGGTCCCATGTTGTTTTCTGTCCTCTATTACAGTCCAATTTCTAGGGTTTCTTCAAATAATTGCATAGCCTTAGAGGCTTTCTAGCTTCTTAACATGTCAACACTACTGGTCCACCATAAGCTTACATATAATGCAGGAAAAACAAGATATAATGGGAAGTTAGAAAGCAAGGGGGATGGTACTTATTAGATGGAATGAATGGAGATATCCAAGGGTTTACATCTGGAACTGAGTAAGATAAAGTTGGTCTATCAAAAACGAGGAATGGCATCATCTCTTCAAGGGGACAGAGAGAGAAGGGTGATGATCAGGGTGGAGTATAGATGGCATATCTGGAAAAGTCAAGGAAGTGTCAGACATCTATGATTTATAGGACTTCAGATTTAGAGCTAGAAGAAACAATGGAGGACATTAAGTCCAATTCTCTCATTTTACACATGAAGAAACTGAGGCACATCCACATTTAAATGACTTACTCAGAATCACACAGCTAGTCTTTCAACCAAGTCTTCTTGATTCCAAATCCAGAATCTTTTATCCACTACACTGTGATCACCATCACTGGAAATCTTTAAGAAAAGGCTGAGAGAGAGAGAGAGAGAGAGAGAGAGAGAGAGAGAGAATATTTATTAAGTATTAATTATGTGTTAGGGACTCTTTGTAATGCTAGATATACAAATAAAAGCAAGAACTCCTTTAATGGGAACTAGGAGTACCCCAGTATTTTGAGAATATCTTGGGAATATCAGTCAAAGGATTCTTATTCAACTTGGGTCATCCTAAGTGACATTTAACTCAGAGATTCTACCCTTCTGTGAATTCCATTGTATTCCTCTATAGAGTATTTGACAAGCTCTGCAAAACTTTCTATACCAGACATATTTAGATCTCATTCATGAGCACAAGAAGGAAGGCCATTGTGTTCTGGAATGGTAGAAATCATGTCTATAGAAAAATCTAAGCATTTGAAATAAAAAATAAGGAAGAAAAGAGGAGAGGAGGAGGAGGAGAAGGAGGAGGAGGAGAAGAAGAAGAAGAAGAAGAAGAAGAAGAAGAAGAAGAAGAAGAAGAAGAAGAAGAAAGAGGAGGAGGAAGAGAAGGAGGAGAAAGGGCAGGTGTTCAAATAATCTACTTGGAGAAAACAAAATTGCTTAGGACTTTGGTCTCCAAATTTTGAATGAATATGAACCCCTCTTGGGTTCAATCATTTCCTAGGAAACTGAACCATTTAGCATTACTGTCCTATTAGAGATAATTTCCTTCTCACAGGCATCTCCTAACAACATTTGGGATGAAAATAAAAATAGTCCAAGGATAGAGAGTAGGATAAATAGTAAAGTAATATAATATCGAAGGGAAGCCAGTTCTGGGAGAATGATTTGGAAAATAATCCCTGCCTATGCCCAAGGGGTAGGCAGGGAGGTTGAGGGGCAAGCAGCAGTTGGAATCTGGGAGGGAATTGGAGACAGGAACAGGGAGGGCAAAAGTGAGCAGCTGACTGTGCTTCAGAATCCAAGGATAGAGAACTAGAATGTTGGCAAGAGAAAGAAAAATAAAATGAGCTTGGGGGAAGAGGGGTATTCCATTTTAGTAACCAAAAAGAAATAGATTTTTTTTTAAAAGAAAAGAAGTAAAGGCAGAGACTGAGAGATAAGAATTGTCTGATAGTTCAATGCAGGGGCTAGGGATGGGCAAAGTAAGCAGCAGTCTGGAGGGCAACATGTAAAGGGATTCAAGAAAAGTTTTTTTTAAAAAAATATTATTTTATATTGACTAGATGGAGCTCAGCTGGACCTGTGATTTCATGAATATAGGGGATTCCCAGTAAGGGAACTCTGACTACTAATGTAAATAAGCATCTACCTAGCAATTTATTGCATTAGAGAGATTTCTGGAGACACTAAAAAATGACTTGCTCAGCCTCACAAAGACAATTGTGACTTTGAACCCAGGCCTTCTTGAGTCTGGATCCAATTCTCTTTCCACTATGGCTCACTGCCCTTCTCTTACTGTTTATAGCAACACATTTATAATGCTAGGAAATACCATCCTCCGTTACACCTAAATGTATGTTCGTGCTAAATGGAAATGCAACAGTTAAACTGAAGGCAGAGAATCTTTTGTGGACAGTACTTCTTATCCAGGATGCTTGAGTGCCTCATCCTGCTTTGGCAGGAGCAATCTCATTAGTAAGCCAGAGAGTCCCACAAGAAGCTTTTAAGGAAACAATCCACCCTTTCTCTAACCCTCTCTTTGTATATAGCCAATGGCACTGAAGGGTTAATCCAAAAAATTGTCTTTATATGGAAAGTCTGTACATCATAACACACTTTTCAGATCCCTTCCCTAGACTCTTGGGTATGATATCCAATAAAACTGTGACCAAACTCTAAAAGTATTTAAATCCAAGAAAATGCAAGACTGTGATATGTACAATCTCATTTTGGGATAATTTCAGGGAAATTAGGTCTCTGAGTTAGAGAAGGTTGAGTAAAATCACCATGAAGACTTGCCTCCATGATCTTCCATGCTTTTTCCTCAGGTAAATCTCTATCTGTCTTAGAGGCATTGTCATCTTTCAGATTCCTGAAGGTACATCTAGAAATCATTGAGCTTTATTAATGGATGCCACCTAGGGGACTAAGTGAAAAGATGAGATAAGATAAAATAAAAAGTGCTGGATCAGTACTCAGAAGACTCTGGGTTCAAATCCCAGCCCCACTAATTATGAGTCATTTGTGATGCTGGATCAATGCCAATCTCCCTGGTTTTCCCATCTATAAAAATGGAGAGGCTGAGCCAGATGGTCTTTAAAGTCCTTCAGATTCTAACATTCAATGATTAAATTCCATAGGTGCCTCTGGTGTCCTTAAGAAATTGTCACACAGGGGCAGCTAGGTGGCGCAGGGCATAAAGCCCTGGAGTCAGTAATGCCTAGGTTCAAATCTGGTCCCAGACATTTAAAATTACCTAGCCGTGTGGCCTTGGGCAAGCCACTTAACCCCATTTGCTTTGCAAAAACCTAAAAAAAAAAAAAAAGAAATTGTTACACACAGATCTAGAGAAGGAAGTGAGTGATGAGGAAGGAAAGAAGGGGAAATGAAGTCAGAAGAGAGAGAAAAAAGGAAAGAGGCTAAATGACTTACCTAGGATCACTGCACCACCTATCTGCCTCTAGGTAGATTAAGCATTGGAGCACCTAGGCAGCACAGTGGATTGAGTGCCAGACCTAGAGTCAGGAAGACCTGAGTTCAAATCCAGCCCCAGATACTTATTAACTGTGTAACCCTGGGCAAGTCATTTCACCTTGTTTGTCTCAGTTTCCTCACCTGTAAAATGAGCTGGAGAAGGATATAGCAAACCTCTCCAGTAATTTTGCTAAGAAAATCCAAAATGGAATCATGAAGAATTGGACATGATTGAAATGAATGAACAACAAACTAATAGAAAATGTGGGGTCAGTCTGAAACAGATTTCTTCTAACACTTTATGGGATTCATGTGTTGGCAAATCAATCCAAACACAATTAATTTATTCAAGTGTGTGTTTGTGTGTGTGTGTGTGTGTGTGTGTGTGTGTGTGTGTGTGTTGGGGGTAGAGTAGCTGCATTGTTGAGAGGCACATGGCCAACACATGAGGGGATTGAAAGAGAAGTTGCACATCTGTTTGGGGGTTGCGGCAGGCCACAAACTCCCAGTGACCCAGAACCCATGGTGTCATTCCAGAACTCAGCAACAAGCACATGGTTCCTCTCCAACATCAAAGTTGAACACATATAGACTGTAAAGGCTCTGTTTGGCCAGAGAAAGAAGGGCTATGACATGGAGTGGGGTGGATAACAATTATGGGGTAGAGAAGGCAGATCTCAACTATCTTCCCAATTCCTTTCCCTTTCCAATGCCTTTCCTTTCCCTTCTGTAACCCTTTTCTTCTCTTCTCAATTCCCTTTTGAATTCCCTTTCCTTTCCAAATTCTTTTCCCTTCCCAATTCTCTTCCCTTCCTAATTCCATTACCTTCTCAAATCCCTTCCCTTTCTTTACTTACCCTTTCCTTCTTTTCTCTTGCTTTCCTGTCTCTCCTTCCTTCCCTCATTTATCAATACAGATCAACATTTTTCTTGAAGTTTAGACTCTCAGAGAGTTGCCCAGGAGAAACTGAGAGCTTAAAGGATCTACCCAGGACCACAGAGCTGGCATTGGCAGGATTGGTTCTTGAACCCAGTCCTAATTAGCTTCTAGGCCAGTTCTTTATCCACTAATAAGTCAAAAGCAGAAAAGAATTCATTCTTTGGGAACTCCCTGGGCCAGCTCGGCAGACAGAACTCTTTTATAATTTAGGGTCTTGGTCACTTTTTGAGGAGCAGAGAAATTAAAGTGACCTGGTCCTGGTCTTACAGCTAGTAAGAATCAGAGGTGCCATTGCAGCCCAGGTCTTCTTGGTACAAGGTTTGGCCCTTATTTACTCCACCACAGGGAGACTACCTTAAGTGAAGCCTGCAGCCTGCCCACTTTGTCTCTCCTAATCAGGAAGAGGCAATTAGAAAGAAATGAGTCTGAAAGACTTGTGACAGCTGTGGCATTTAATTGGCCCCCAGCTGCTGTGTTGTCTCAATGGTCTGGGCTAGGCCTTCTCAGTCCCTGAGGCCATTTTTACCTGGAGATGAAAAGAAATGTAAGTTCTAATTGGCCTGACCTGGAGAGGGTAGAGTGAGGTCTGCACAAGTAACCCCAAAATACCACTTGGAGACTGGAAGGGAAAGAGCAATAGACTTGGAAATGGTTGTGCTGGCAGATGTTAAGCATTGGGCTGGGGGTAGGGGGATGTAGGAGAGGGAAAAGAAATTCTGCACAACACTCTTTAAAGTTTAAAGTGAATTGTTAATGTTTTCTCCATCACTTTCTTAAGTTAACAATAAACAAAACAATTGATCAAGTTGTGTAGGATTTCTTCATCTGAGATGTAAATTCTCATACTGCAATTTTAACAATCAAACTCACTTGAATCTGTATGAGCTGTTTCTAGCACATCCCTGGACTATGGCTAATTTGATTAATCACTCTGAGTCTCTGTTTATTCATCTAAAGAATAGGATGATGTTCCTCCCTACCTAATGGCCAAGAAGTGGCACCATGCTGCAAAGAGCTCCTGCTTGGAATCAGGAAAATGCATCTTCCTGAGTTCAAATCTGACCTCAGACACTTACTGTGTGACTTTGGGCAAGTCAATTAACCCTGTTTACCTCATCTGTAAAAGGAGCCAGAGAGAGAACTGGAAAACTCCTCAATATCTTTGCCAAAACACCAAAAACCCCAAAACAACAACAAACAACCCAAATGGTATCACAGAGAGTCAGACAAGACCAAAAATGACTTAATGACCAAGTCCTCAGTTGAATCACAAGACCGATGTGAGACTCCAATAAGCTACACAAAGTGCTTTCCAACCTTTAATGAACTATAAACAATATGAAACTTATCATACTTTGTCCCATTTCTCATCAGCTCCATCACCTTTCTATTTCCATATATTTAAATATTATATATAGTGTAGTAATATGATAGATAGAATATGATCGAATATGACATGACATGATATATGATACAATATAATAAATCTAATCTGATATATAATTTATAACATAGTGTTTATGCAGACCTAGTTTGTGTAGGAACAAAAAATGCCTAAGTCCCAGTCCCTGGAAACTCTAGTCTTCTTGTTGGTGTTGGTGGTGTTTTAAGCAGATGAAGAAACTGAGGCTGAATAATGTGTTCAGTGTTATTCAACTAGCACTTAAGCAGGTAGTATCTAAGACACAGAGAGTATCGAAGACAAGATTTGAACTCAAGCCCAAGTCTTTCTTTTCTGCCACATGCTCTTAAACAAACAACTAAATTTTAGGTAAGCAGAGAGAAAGAAAAGATCTCATGGGTTGGGGGAAAAAGACTTCCTAAAAATGGTACCTTTTGAGCTGGTCTTTGAAGGATGGGTAAGGAAGAGCTGTGGGTAGAAGACATCAGATAGAGAAGAGCATGAACAAAAACCCTGTATCTGGAAATCAACCAGCATCTTGAAGGGAAAAATGAGTGGGTCACTTTGGTTGGAAGATGGGCTAAAGTAGTGAGAGAGAAGGAAGACTAATTAGGTCAGATCTATATTCCTCAGGCAATGGGGAATCATCAGGAAAGGCTTTAAAAAGGTAAAATCCAATCTTTAACCTTTTATTTAGACACTGAATTTTAGATCCTGGACTAAGGATGCAGAATGTAATTTTTGGATATGGACAATGTGGGAGTTTATTTTGCTTGACTATGAATGTTTGTTATAAAGTTCTAGTTTTAGCTTTTAATACTAGGGAAAGGGAGGAGATGGAAAGAAAAAATTGTCAATTGAAAAGATAATATTTTTAGAAAGAGAATAATGCTAGGGTGGCTCTAGAAGTTGGGGGTTGGCATGAGTACAATGTCCATGGGTTCCTGCATTTGCCACATAACTTAGTTCAAGCCTGGAGTAGCTGGGAGGTCCCACTTGGAGGCATGGGTTGACTGACATGTTGCTCATCTAAGTGCCAACCTGGTGCCAGGCTTCTGAGTGAGACTGTAGTCACGGGTCCAATGACTGGGGCAGGCAATAAACCAGATGTCTACTTTTGTACTGCCAGTAGTAGAGGGTGGACTGTGTAGCAGCCTCCCAAGGCCTAGAGCTTTTTTTATGCTTCTGAGTCTTGGAAGTGGTAGCTGTTGCCTCCCAGTTCCAAACCAGAAGTCTACAATATGATTTCAATGTTGTGGTGACCTTTCTTGCTGGCAATGATGGTTAGGACTGGCAGTGACTGGCTCTGTCTGCATTCTCCCAGAATAGTCTTCATCTGGTGTATCTGGTTATACCTGGCTTCCAATAACACTTGGAGTGTCAGAAGGCCAAAAGGGTCATTTGTGTGTCCATGGATCAATGATCTCATTCATATAATTTTGCCTTACTCAACTATGGATCTGTTCAACATTTTAAATGAGCCCTGGACCCAGAGCTGACCTGGATGTGATTGGATGCTTCACCTCTCTTTAACCAGCCAGATCCCAAGGAACACCAGGGACTCACTGTCTGCCCAAGTCCTACACTCGTACGCCTGTTCTCAACAGCTTTGTCTGCTCTGAAGGTATTGATAATCAAACCCGCATCATCAATATTGAGAATGACATAACTATCTAGTCTGCTGCTTAGTCTGAAAGTCCCTTCTCTGCGCAGCTATGATATCCACGTATGAGGGTCAAGCCCATTTCTCCCATTCCCCTATACCACTTACTAGTCTATTTTGTCCTCTGGAACCCCTGGCCTTGGATTATCTCTGTTATGTGAAAAAAATGACATTGTCTATATTTTGAATTTGATTTGGTTCCATTCCTTTTTGTTTTTTAGGTTTTTTGCAAGGTAAATGGGGTTAAGTGGCTTGCCCAAGGCCACACAGCTAGGTAATTATTAAGTGTTTGAGACCAGATTTGAACCCAGGTACTCCTGACTCCAGGGCCGGTGCTCTATCCACTGTGCCACCTAGCCGCCCCAGTTCCATTCCTTTTTAACTTTGCATCTTCAGCAGCTAACTTGGAACTGAATTAGTAGGTACTATTAGTAGTAGTAGATTAGTAAATACTTAATAAGATTGTTGCATTGAATTGCAATTCTTAGCCCTGTCTTTCCCCAAATGATTTCATACACCATGCTGGAAGCAAGGTCTGGATCTTATCATTGGGTGACTAAAAGTGTCCATCTTTGTTCCTACCTCTTGAGGACTGGGCCACCATCTTTCCTGATCAGACATCTCTTATTTTTATATCATTTCCTGCAGATGTTTCCACTGGCAATTACAATCCTCGATTCCCTTGACTCTATCTTTTGTCCTCTGGGTTTCAGGTAATTTGGATTCTTTGAGATCGTAGACAAGCCAATAAAATAAGTCTTGAAAATACCTATTTTGTCCCAGTAAAAGTACTAGGGCCTATGAAACAGAAAAAACATTAATCCCTGACCTTAAAGGGCTTACATTTGACTCTCACATATACAAAGCACAAAGCAAAGAAATATAAAATATAGCAAAGTTATTTCTAGAGGAAAAGAAAAAAAAATAAGTGGGGGAGTGGGGGATGAAGGATGCTAAGGACTGTCCTAAGTAGGTGCTGAAGATGCAAAGACCAAAATGAAAGAGTTCTTGCCCTAAAGGAGCTTACATTCCATTTGGAGAAAATGATACACACACACACACACACACACACACACACACACACACACACACACACACACACTCCAAAATGTGGACCAAGTAATTTCTGGGATGGAGAGTCCTATCAACTGAAGGGAATCAGGACAGGCTTGGAGATATGATTTCATATGTTGTGTCATTTGTGTGTCCATGGACCAATGATCTTATTCATATAATTTTTCCTTACTCAACAGGCTTGTTGGAGATGAACTTACAAGAAAACTGAGGAATCTGTGAAGCAAACATTAGGAAGAACTGCAGTGATACTCCATCATAATTTCTTAAATTCTTCAATTTCTTGTTGTTCCTAATCTGTAATGTAACCCACCATGCACCTTTGGTTTGGGGGAATTATGGAGTTCTAAGACCCTCAAGCTATATAATATTCAAATTGTATCATTGGCATCCTCATTATCATCATCCATAATAATATTAATAATAATAGCTAATATTTAAATAGCATTTACTATAGTCATACCCAGGAATAAGTGCTTTACATTTATTATATCAGTTGACCCTCACAACAATACTGGGATCATCATCATCATGAAACAAACAGAGATTAAGTGACTTGCCCAGAGGCATTACAGCTAGTATCTGGGGCCAGATGTGAACTTGGTCTTCATGACTGTAAACCAGGGGTGCTTTATCCCCTGTGTGACTAGCTACCCCCCACCCCAAATCTTACTATTTAGATATGGGAGGCATAAAACCCTGCCTTTAGAGCAGGCAGGAGATCGAGAATCATATTCAGGGAACTATTGGCAGTTCAGTCATACTGTGTTTATCATCAGCTGTCTTGACTTTGATCTTGGGGTGGTTCTTTTCTTACCTTCAGTCTCTGGTATAGTTATATATCATGTTCCCAGGCATTAAACAAGAATCTTCTCTGATGGTTCATCATAATATCCCAGTAATCTTGACTTTTTAACAAATTTGTCAACAGAGTTCAGAACATCCCAGATTCTACTCAAATGGAAAGGACAATCCCCGCAAAGACTTTGTCTAGTATATGTGGTTCACCCCAGTGAGGTACCAAGATGCCCATCACTAACGGATTGGCCATTGGATACTTTGGTCATGGTAACCCATTCGCCAGAGGTCTGATTACCTTGATTAAAAGAACAGAATACTTTAATTGTGTTCTGTACCCCACCCCAAGTCCAGCCTTTCCCCAGGATCAGAAGAGAATGCCTGGGGCATCAAGTGATTTAGCAAAACTTTTGAAACAAATGAGGAGTAAAACTGAGATTGCCCAGCGATGGAAGAAATTTGCCATCAGAGAAGGAGCATGTAGGAGTGGGAATATATGAAGCAAAGCCAAGACATTTATTTTCAAGTCAGGGGATGTGGGTCATGTGATTGTGTTCAACGACAATGACTTTATTTCTGTTATGCCAAATGATGGATAGAGATTTAATCGCTCTGGTTGATGGATGTGGGTGCAGTAGAGTAACACTTCCTCACCTTTATTGACCTGCTATAGTCTGCCTGCCTGAGACTTGGAGAATGAGGCGATTGGGTTGTTGGGTCAAAAAACAACATATTTGTAGAATTCATGCTTAAAAAGGTACACTGAAGTTCAAAGCAGTTTCAGTTCAGAAAATGATGGCTTTGTATTGAATCAAATCATAGATATTGTGTTGGTAGAGAAGGGGGTTTTAAGGATTATTTTTCCTGTAGATCTTTAATTCTATAAGTGTGTGCATTTGTATAAAAGATATACATTGAACCCACCTGACTCTCCTACGAGTCTTTTGTCTATATGCTCCTTTTAATTTTCCACAAGGTTTGATCCAATATACTGAGAATCTCCCTTGATTTCTTTTGGCATTGTGATAATTAAAGTGGTCTTCACCTGTTATAGGATCATAGATTTGGTTCTAATAGAACCATTAGAGTGGATCTCAGAGGTCCTCTTCTTATCTTTTATCTTCTTATTTTACAAGAGGGGAAACTGAGACCAGAGCCTGGTCCAAAGTTATGGATCTCTGAGTGCTTAAGTCTTCTCTGGTCTCTACTTATGACTCTTCAGACTTCTTTTCCTATCATCTCTCCATTTTTTGTTAATATCCACTTACCGCAGTATCTGGCACTAAATGTTTTTTGGTTGATTGTCTGATCATGTTCTAGCAACCTTCATATCCTATTTTACCATAATGTCTCGAGAGCCTGGAATACAACTCTTTCCTCTGGTTGGTCAGTTCTTCCTGCAAGTACATGATTGAGGTCAAACTTCTTTCTCTATAATCTCTGCTCTGATTCTCTGGACTTTTGGTAGAAAAAGAAAAGAAAACCACTTGGGATGGTTCTTTTCTTACCTTCAGTCTCAAACATTACATCTCTTTAAAGACCTTCCTAACCTTGCCCCTTCCAACCTTTCCAGTCTTTTACTACTTTACTTCCTTCCACATACTCTCTGAGCCAGCACCACTATTCTCACATATAACTCTCCATCTCCATTTCCAAGCCATTCTCTAGTTGAACCCCAATATGTTCCTTCTTCTCATGTACTTTCTGACTTCCAAAGCTTCCTTCAAAATTTAGGACAAATGCTTCCTCCTGCTCAAGGCCTTTCCTAATCTATTCCACTTCTCCCAGCACCTTCTCTCTAAGATGACTTTCCATTTGACTTCTCTATATCTTATATGAACACAAATGTATATATGTTGCTTCCCTCATTAGAATGTGAACTCTTTGAGGTCGAGGATATTTGGCTTTCTTTGCATCCTTAGTACTTAGCAGAGTACCATTCATCTTAATTAATGATTGTCACCGTCAGGGGTGTATAGGGTATTAAGGGGGAACTAGCACCTCTGGTAAGGGAAAGGGGGAGCCCCTTTCCATGTTCATCTAATTTTCACCGATAGCTCCAAAAAGGTGCAGCTTGTGTGTTAAAACTCTCCTAGCCGATAGGCTAAACCAGGTTAAAGGTATCTATAAACCTCAAGTCCATCAAAGAATTAGAAGAGTGTTTATCCCAAGTCTGTGAAGGCTTTCCTCAATGGAATGGGTGAATGAAATGAAATGGTTCCAAGAGCCATGAAGGTGACTGAAACAGGCTCTATGGAGAGTTTAGAATTTGATCAGATAATTGAGGATGCCAAGGTCAGCCTCTGCATTTTAGGCTATCATCACCTGTCTTGACTTTGATCTTGCCATTTGACTTTGATAATTTTGTAAGGGATCGGGAGGCTGATGGCTTTGTGCAACTCTGCCACACTTAAATACAATTCACAGAGGAGTCAAAATATCACCCCTTGATGAAATTGGTCCTCTGAAAAAAAAAGACAATGATCGTTGGCCCATGAGCAGAGAATCAATCAGTGATGTGTCTGCCATTTTCCCTTCACCAGAAACTGGGAAGATGTTGTGATGTCATGTCAAGAGTACAACCATATGCATTCTTTTCTTGATTAGTTTATGAAAACTATTTCTATATAACCATAGAGTTTTTGAGGATAACTTTTGTTTTGACATTTCTAAATTTATATTTATGAATATTTTCCTCTCCCTTCTCCTATATGCAAACCAACTCTTATGAAAAAAGGATTTTTTTAAATGAAAGAAGAAAAAATTTTCAAAAGAAAATTCAATATATCTACTGTACCTGAAAATATAGGCAATGTACTATACTGTTGACTTCATGCTTCTACAAAAAGGGAAAGGAAGAGCATTTTTCTCAATGTTTCTCTAGGGTCAAGCTTCCCATATAGAATGAAGAGGACACTTCCGTCATTACTGATGATGATCAATCTATCTTAATTTAGCAAGTTTCTTCTTTGTAGGATCCATATACCATCTCTCTTTAGGTCTGAATTCAAG
Source organism: Macrotis lagotis (assembly GCF_037893015.1). Taxonomy (NCBI): domain Eukaryota; kingdom Metazoa; phylum Chordata; class Mammalia; order Peramelemorphia; family Peramelidae; genus Macrotis; species Macrotis lagotis. The sequence continues at coordinate 41,972,979 of NC_133659.1, read as the reverse complement.
GCCTTTTGAATTTGGCAGGTCCTCCTAGAACTGTCATTCCTCCATCAGAGATGTCAAGAACCCCAGGTTACCTCCATGCTATGATGGAGCATTGAAGTAGGACTATAATGAAATTCTCTCTATTTCATGGTCCCATAATTCCACTCCTTAGATGTGGATAGTGAATAATGACTATCCAGAAATTTCAATTTCTGGCACAAAGTTCATTGGTCAGAGAACTTCCAAATTTTGTGGAGAAAATATTTGAAGCCAAATGGAGACTCTCGTTTGTTGGCTTTAAAGAGAGATTAATTCATATTCATTCAAGAACTCTTTATGATTGCTCCCTAAACTATGCTTGGTACTATGGGAGATAAGAAGCAAAAGACAGAGAATTTGTCCTCAAGGAGCTCCAATTTTATCTAGTTTACAAAACAAGACAAAAAATAAAGATACAAGAAGTTAAAGGTGGTACAGGGGAAACTCGAGTTCAAATCTTGCCTCAGACACTTCCTTGCTGCATGCCATTGGGCAAGTAACTTAACCTTTGTCTAAGTTTGCTCAGCTGTAAAATGGGGATTAAAAACAAGGTGATTGTGAGGATCAAATGAGATCGTCTGGCATAGTTGTTATTATGTTCAGTTATTTCAGTTGTGTCTGAGTCTTTGTGGCCCCATTTAGGATTTTCTTGGCATAGAAACCAAAATGGTTTGACATTTCCTTCTCTGGCTCATTTTATAGATTAGTAAACTAAGGCACATGGACTTCATGAACTTGCCCAAGGTCATTGTTTGAGGCTGAATTTGAACTCCAGTCTTTCATTGTGTTACTGAGCTGTCCCTAGACCTTTTTGAGGTGAATGATAAAGAATAATGATAATGATAGCTAATATTTATATCTGTGTTATAAAAATGTTAACAAAATGTTATATGTTATATAAATATAATATAATTATATACACACACACACACACACACACACACACATATATATATATATATAACATGAATGTTAGTATTATTACATGAGTTTCTCTGGGAGACATAGTACAATATTGGTGATGTAAAAACAAAAAATTAAATAAAATCATTTAAAATGAATGAGTTTAAAGAGTAGCACAGCAGTATCACCGGGTAGTAGATTTATAAACATCAGACTATGGTTGTTAAAGGGGAGATGACAAGAAAAGAGTCTTTGTGATCTGTAGTGATCCAGGCAAGTTTCTTTTAAAGAGCTGTTGTCAGGAAACCATGGAATCATAGATCAGAGCCCATTCAATCTGATCTCATGATTTTTACAAATGAGTAAATAGAAAACCAAGAAAATTGCATGGCTTACCCAAGGTAAATGGCAGGGATGCAAAGTTGAGTTCTCTGGTTGAAAATCTAGGGGCAGCTAGGTGGCACAGTGGATAAAGCACCGGCCCTGGAGTCAGGAGTACCTGGGTTCAAATCTGATCTCAGACACTTAATAATTACCTAGCCGTGTGGCCTTGGGCAAGCCACTTAACCCCATTTGCCTTGCAAAAAAAAAAATTAAAAAAAAAAAGAAAAGAAAATCTAGCAATTGTTCTCTAGAGCATAGTTGGAGAAAGAATGTTCTGGTTGGCATGAAGTGGATACATTGGAGGGCAGTGGGAGGGAGGGTGGGAATGGTTGGTTGTGAGAGGCACTTAGACCCATAGTTCTGGAACATCTAATCAAACCTTGTCACTTTATAGATGATAGTACTGAGACCAGGGGGGTTGTGACTTGCTGAAGGTCGCACAGGTGACAGAGATGAGATGATCCCAGATTCACTGACTCTAAAATCAGACTCCTCACTGTATCACACCTTGAATGAATTTTACTTCCTTTACTCAAATCTCCCCAACTTTTCATTACAAGTACTGGTGGATACTATGGACATGCATTTCCTATGGATGCAGAGAAAGGTTGGCCTAGGGGGTGAGATCAGTTGGAGACACTTTGTATACCTTTTGTTTGTATTGTAAAGGGAATCTTTTATCATCTAATTTAGAGGCCACACCTGAGGGCCTGACCTTCAACTTGGATTGGATTACTTTTCCAGGGCAGTCAGGAAGCACTGGTCCTGGAAGACCACCCAAAAGGGATCCCTCCCCAAAAGGCAAAATCTCTAATGAGGGACTTGGGTCACTCCCAGGTCACCACCCCCTCCCATGGACTTGGGGAGAGAATTTAAGGGGAAAGAGGAAGGGGCTTGCTGTCTTTGACCTTCCAGTCTCATGCTGAATGCTGGCCAGCAGCAATCCACGTGGCCTTCTCTTTAAACTCTTTGTAACTTTCCTATCCCTTTCTATTTAATATGCTGAAACTTTAGTAAATCTCTATTTTCTTTCCAAAACCTGTATTCCTGAGTCTGAGTCCTGATCCCTCACGGGGCAGAACTGAACCCAAGAAACAAACCAGTGGCTACACTATTAGTCATCCTTTTCTTAACCCTATCCTTTCCCTTATGAGCAAATGTGGTACTTCATCCCTGTCTAAGGGAAGTACCTTCTAGAAATTGGAACATGTGTGTGGGCATTCTGTAACTGGTTCCAATTTGTTAAACACAAATTCAGGGTGTCTAGGTGGTGTAGTGGATAGAGCACTGGCCCTGGAGTCAGGAGTACCTGAGTTCAAATCTGACCTCAGACATTTAATAATTACCTAGCTGTGTGACCTTGGGCAAGCCACTTAACCTTGCAAAAAAGCCTTGCAAAAAAGCCCCAAAATTAAACTAAACACAAATGGGGAGGAGGCAGTCATTTTGGGAATCTGAAGTAATTTCTGATTACAGATGAGATTCACCTTGCCTTTTGCTTTGAACTGAAGTGTTCTGTGAATGGACTGGCTAAAAAAATCCACAAGGGCTCATGAGTTGTGTTATTGAATGTAAAGTATGCCTTGAATTACGGGTATCGTTTAGGAACCCCAATTTTCAGTCAAGAAGGGGATTGAGCCTTTAGAACCAGCTGTAGATTGGCCCCAAAGCAATCAAGGATGGGATTGACCTATGATAGAAACACCACTGACCATCATCTCAAGAGTGATTTGCTTGTGCTCCCATCTAGTTAGGATGTAAAACCCACTTATCAGGACCATGTCTCATTCTGTGTTTTGTTGCAGCACCTGGAATGCTGGGAAAGCCCTTAAATATGGCCTAGGGGAAGGTTTTTTAGACACCAAATAACATGGAGATGATTTATCCATAAATGAGTCAGAAATATGGAGATTAAGTTTTCGCTGAGATGCACATGAGTTAAGGGGGAAAAGTGTTTGAGGCAATTTAAAAGAAAAAGCTATGGAACTTTAAAGACATTGGAAAATCATTTTGAGATGTCTGAGAGATCTCAAAGCAGGTGGGGCTCACCCCAGTGAGTCCTAGGAGCTCCCCCTCTGCCGCACTGAAGGAAGGCATTGCAGGGAGTTAACTTTGGAGCCCGCCAGGGCCAGGGCCATTTCTTCGGGTCTGAGCCCTACCATCTCTCATGGCACTGTTCAGATTTTTATTTTTTACCTTGTTCTGTGGTTCATGTCTAAATACTGGAAGATGTTTATATCGCATACATTCAGCTTTAATTGGCCCTTAAAAGAAGGTGTTGATTAGAATCTGTTCAACATCAACAGCTAGCTCCCACAACAGTCTGTAATTACTGTTTATTAATTTAGTTCAAGTGGCACAGTTGAAAGCCCCGTTCAGACGGGAGAAGCACATTGTCACTGGGGCTGAATATGTAAATTATGTGCATTGTAAATTTCCATGAAGAATGTTTAAAGTTAAATGCTGCGCATAGAAAACCTTCCAGTTCCAGCTCACCCAGCCCTCAGAGGCTAGCCAGGCCTTTGCTTGGAAATCGAGGAGGGGAGGGGGGGAGCAGGGGTATTGCCCCAGGGCAGCTGCTCCTACCTGGAGCTGGGAAATGGAGAGTTTTTTGGTAATCAAGGCTTTGTATCAGTGTTCCCTTTTTTTCCAGGTAACAAGGAAAGGCGAATGGGACCCCTTTATCTCTGTTCACAAAGCACTTAGTTTGCTGGTAGAATTTCAAGGTAGTTTGACCATTTTGTCAATGTCCCCTCCCTCTGAAGGGAAGCTCCCTTCTCTCTGGTGTTGTGTGCTAGCATTCATTCTAAAAAACAGCAAGAATCCTGAGCATGTTTTGTTTAACTAACAAGAGCCAGAAGAGAAGATGATGCATACATATTTTCCAAGCCTAATGTAGAGCGCAAACAGGAGTGAGACTGTTGTTTGCCATTCCCTGACTCCTGTTTATGGCAGAGGATTCCTTAAAGAAAGGAATTTTGGTTCCCTGGGGTCTAATGTAGTGTTTGGAACACTGGGTGCTTGGAGATTGAATAATTGTCTCTTTTTTTTTTAGGTTTTTGCAAGGCAAATGGGGTTAAGTGGCTTGCCCAAGGCCGCACAGCTAGGTAATTATTAAGTGTCTGAGGCTGGATTTGAACTCAGGTACTCCTGCCTCCAGGGCTGGGGCTCTATCCTAGCTGCCCCAAATAATTTTCTTTTGAGGTTGAAAAATGCATGTGGTGTCCCAAGGGATGGAGATAGATAGGGAATGACGGATGATCCATAGGATGCTAAATCTGGAACAAGGGATCTCAGAGACCATGTGGTGTTCTAGATAAAGAAAATAAAACCCAGAGAGGTTAAGGGACTTGTCAAAGTCTCACAGGAAGCAAATGGCAAAGCTGGGATTCAGAACTAGTCCCCTTACTCTAAAGCTATCGATAATCAAGATGCTACAGGATGTTTGGCAAATAGTAGTTGCTTAATTGATTTGGCTTCATAGAATTAGAAACATAGATATAGTGGTAAGGGACCTCACAGGTCCATTTATTTTTATAGATATGGAAATTGAAGCTCAAAGAGCTTAAATGAATGGTTCATGGTCATATAGTTTAAATGGCTCTTCATTCATTTGCCCAAGTTTACCATATCTCCCCATGTATTAGATGCACCCTTTTTAAGAAAAAATTAGGATCTAAAAACTGGGAGCATCTTACACAGTGGTTGTACTTCGTTTTACTTGCATTTCCTGCTTTTTCATGCTCATTATTGCACATTGTGTGTGTATGTTGGGACTTGGTCTTTTAATATTGTCTAAATTAGAAGTGCAAAGACCATTTATGTATATTAGGTTACCTTTTGCCAAGTTCTGTCCATAAATGGCTCAGACAAGATTTTGATCCAGTGCTGAATTCAAGTTCAGAGTGATCCTGTTTGCAAAAGTGAATGGAAATCATGCTGCTGAACGTCAATTTGGTCCTCTTCCAGCTGAGAAAACAATTTGAGACTGGCAAGGGGAAGAAGAAACCCAAGTGAAAACACCAAGGCAGAAGAAGGACATGAGAGCGGCAAGGCAGCCAATTGGCCTGTGCTAGGGAAGGAATTAAAAAGATGGATTAAAGAGCAAAGGGCAATTGGAATTCTTGTGTCCACAAAGATGGTTCAGCAGGAGGCCAGAAGAATTGTTGATGAAAAAGGTGACTGATTTTAAAGGAGGACACCATTGGTGCATCAGGTTCATGAAATGGAATGGACCAAGCATGTGTCCATGCACAAGACTTGACCAGGGAGCACTTACAGTCAATCACAGCCCATAGCACAGGCAGGAGGGCAGGCAAAGCCCTTCCTAAGAGGCTCCTTCATCATCAAATACAGATGAGGACAAGTTAATAGATGGCAGTTTTGACAGTGATGAGGAGCTGTATGAATTTTATGATGAATAAAACTTGAGTTCAATAACTTTATGTAATTTTTTTTCAAATTCCAGGCATTCAAATTAAGATGCATATTATACATGGAGATTCATATATATATAATATATATATATATATATATATATATATATGGTATATAATTGGAACTGAGCCCTCAAATGCATTTTTTAAGTGGGTGTGTGTTTATGTGTGTGTGTGTGTGTGTGTGTGTGTGTGTGTGTGTGTGTGTTGGACTTGGTCTTTTTATCTTGTCTAAGCTACACATACAAAGACCATTTATGACCCAATCTCATTACTAATTGGCATAAAATCTTTGACTTGCCCTGTTTCCAATCTGCCTAACCCTTGTCTCCCTGCTCCTAAGGATGCACCATATTGGGCTGGAATTGGTTCAGATCTACTTCAACCCTGATGCTTAGGACTCCTGCACTCAAACAATCCACAAGTGTCAGACTTCTGGGGTAGGGATAACAGACATCCACTACCACGCCTGGCAGCCTTCATTTCTGCTGGGGAAGCTCTTAAAAATACATTCTGTGTATATAGAAAACATATATACCCACGCAACAACAAATATGTGTGTTTATATGCATACACACATCTATATATCTCTCCTAGTTAATTTAAAGAAAATGTATTTTTTAGTAAAACAACACAAAAATGTAATTATTGCCTCCTTTTCTTCCCTTGAAGGTTGGAAAAGAATAGTCGAGGCAAAATCTACATCTGGTTCATATGCCACTGAAGCCCACCCTTGCCCATTTTGGGTGCTTTCTGGCTTTGTATCAGTTTTTCAGCCCAGATGTTGGATGTTTTCAATTTTGCTGAATCTGACTATAAATGAACTGAAGAAAAAATGGCCCAACTGTTACTGGGACTAATTATGATGATACCATGGAGAATGTTCACGCTTTCAGTTTTTTTTTTACTTTTTTCCTTTATGGATTGTTCCTGAAGAAAGCCTTTTGATTGAAATAGCCCTTTCAGATGAGGGTTTTCAATTTCAGATATAATAATGCAACTTTCAGATCTTAGAGATAGGAACCATATAAATGCCAAGTGCTTTATCCTTGCCTGCTCAGTGATGCAAATACCACCCCTATGAGGCAGGTGATATTCTTCCTATTTTACAGGTGAGGAAACTAAGGCACTGAGAGAGACCTTGGGAACTGGCCAAGTTAATAGTAGAAATGAGAAATCATACCCTTTGTACCAAGTTAGGCTTCATCTACTCTAGGCACTGTTCTTAACCAGGTCTGAGGAACCCAGTTGAATTGTCTATAAAACAAGGGCTTGAACTATCAAATCCATCAATCCCTCAACAAGTATTTATTAGATTCCTGCCATAGGCCAAGTCCTCTGCTAGTTTTGGGAATCAATCTCTGCCCTCAAGGAGTTGGCTTCTATCTAGCTTATTTCCAAGATCCCTTCCAGTCCTATGACTCTATGATCTGTAATCCACTTTCAAAGACCTTGGAATTTAGGATCATACATCTGGAAGAGACTTTAGGGGACCTTTTAGGAAGCAAGGGGGACTTCCCTGTTAGGACTGAATTAAAGTTTAGATGACCCTAGCCAGATATATTCTTTGCCAATAAGTTGTTTCAATTATGTCTGATCCTTCCATGATCCCATTTTGGGGATTTAGCAAAGATACCAGAGGGTTTTGCTATTTCCTTCTCCATCATACACACACACACACACACACACACACACACACACACACACACACATATATATGTGTATATATATATATATATACACATATATATATATATACATATATAAATTGATATATATATGGAAATTGACTTGCCCAGAGTCATAGAGTTAGGAGTATCTGAAGTTGGATTTGAACTCATGAAGAGGAGTCTTCCTGATTCCAAACCCAGTACTCTGTCCACAGCATCATGTCGCAGCCCCAGGTTATGTTCTAGTGGGAAGTCATTTTGGGATATAGGGTAGTTGGACTAGTTAGCCATAGACTCTAACTCTAACATTGTATGATTTCCTATAACCCTGCCCCTTAATTTAAAGATGAAGCCCTTAAAAGTAGTGAGTGACCAGGGCCAAATTCAAGCTCCTAATTGAGGCCACATAGTAGGCACTTCCTAAATGTTTGCTGATTCATTGATTTCCCTCAGCTTTCCTTCTCTCTTTGGGAATTCACTTTTGGAAGAGCTAAATTGCAATGTTACAGTCGAATGATATCTGTAGCCACAAATACACAATTTCCCTTCTGTTTGCTTGATTATACTCTCCTAGGACTAGAACAGGATGGGGGTGGGGGGGAAGCTACAGCAATACCTGGGCAGATTCTTCTTTCAAAAAAAAGAGAAGTTTGGATGCATTCTTCCTCACTGCAAGCAGGCTGGGGAATAGGCATCTTTGGTTGAACTCTTAAAGAGCCCCATTAAACATCAATCTAGCAATTCTATATGCCTGATTAGGTGGCCCAATAGATGGAGTTTGGACCTTGAGTTCAAATCCTGCCTCAGACACATATTAGCTGTGTGACCCTGAGCAAGTCACTTAACATTTCTGCACCATAGTCTTCTCACCTAAAAACTGGGGATAATGATACCACCCCAAGTATATTGTAGAGAAAAAATGAAATGATATTTATAAATACCTTACATATTTTTAAAGTGTGATATAAATCTTAGCAATTATTATTTTGCTATGGAGGCAATCTACTTTAAGTGGCTTGCCCAGATTTCATAGCTAGTATACGTGGGAGGTTAGATTTGAACTCAAGTCCCCACTCCCCACCCCTTGATGTCACCTTCCCTCTTTCCTGAAGCTGTTCTTCCCACTGCATCACCTAGCTGCCCAGCTATTGTGGTTTTCTGTACTGGTCTTCATACAGTTATAAGAGATTTCATTGGTTTAGATAGTTTCTGACTCCCTTTCAGCTGTGTAATGTCATAATTCTGCTTTTATAATATTTCATTTTTTGTTTTATAAAATATATTTATATATTTGATTGATTTAATTTATATAATTTCATTAAATATAATTTATATTGAAAATATATTTATAAATGTACAATATATGTTAAATGTTTTATATATTTATAATATTTTACATTAAATTATAAAAGTTAAAATCTTTTGAATATATATACAACCCATGTAAATTATATATGTACGTGCATGACCACTGGTCAGAAATGTTCTTTGTTATTCACTTGTTTAATCAAGTCTGACTCTTCATGACCCCATTTTGGGGTTTTGGCAAAGATACTGGAGTGTTTTGCCAATTCCTTTTCTATTTTACAGATGAGGAAACTGAGGCAACCAAGGTTAAATGCTTTGCCCAGGGTCACAGAGTTAGGACATATCTAAGGCTTTCATAGGATTGTGATCCCAAAAGATGAAAGTCTCTGGGGTGGAGAGCATTTCCAGTATGGTGAAGTTCAAGGTTGGGATAAGCTCCCAGGATGGAGAGATTTCTGTAGTATCAAAGAGAAAGTCCAGTAGGACCTTCAAGAGGAGAGGAAGACATATAGCTGAAAGTTTATTGGAATCACCTACTACAGGCTTTTGAAAGCTGATTGTTAAATTTTCTGTGTGAATCTCTGAAATGGGTAAACTATATGTGAGAACTTGATTCATTGTTCTGTTAAGTGTTTAGATTTAAGGAAATGATGGAGAAATTTTTAATCATACAGATTAAATATAAAGGTATGTTATGCATACTTTTTGAGTACCATTTATTAAATATTTGCCAGTACTTCCTTGAACATAAGCATAAAAAATGAAACAATTTCTACTTGAAATTGGTTTACATTATGTCTGCTACTCAAAGAACAGCCTAACTAAATGCAGAGAGGATCATCCCCAAAATACTGACCGCCAGAAGAAAGGGATTTTTGTTTTTGTTTTATAAATACCTTATGGTTCAATGAATGAAGAATTGGTTTCGAAGACAGGAAGACCTGGGTCCAAATCTTCCTTCTGGAACATACTTTTGGAATGACCTGGGTAAGTCATTCACTTGACCTCTCAGTGACGCAACTCTCTAACACTGTAAATTGTAAAGAGGATGCTGACCTGCAAAGGTAGAAGGAATTTTCTCACCTGGGAATTTTCCATACTAATAAAATCATAGGTTTAGATCCTCAGTCTATGCTTTACTATGGTTATTGGAGGAGAGGATAGAGGTCTATCTAAGAAAGTGCTGGATTAGAATCACTTGAGACATTTACAAGCTGTGGGGTAAACTGAGTTATACAATGATATAACCTTGGTTACACGACAACTAAGTGTCAGTGGGATTTGAATACAGATCTTCCTGATTCCAAGGCAGGTTTAGTCCATGATGGCTTGGTGCCCCTTTTCCATTTAATAAAGGTGTTTCAGTATCTAAAGAGGCTGATGAGAAGCACGATAGGAACTGTCTTCAAGTCTTTGAAAGGCTGTCATATGCAAGTACAACTAGGCTTCATTCTGTTTGGCTCCAAAGGGAGAAATGCCTAGGAATCTCCAAGACGCCAGTTTAGACTTGACATCTGTAATAACCTTCTAACCATTAGAGAATCCGCAAATGAGAGGAGCTGCTCTTGGGAGGTGGTGGGTTCAGGCAAAGGTTAAATGATCCTTAGATCAATGGGTAGGTGGAGTGGTGATTCTTGTATGGGGTATTGGTTGGAGACTGGATGGTTGTTGTAGCCTCTGAGGATTCTTTGTGGATTTCATGAGTGGATTTTAACAGCATATGACTGAATTTGATTTCCAGCCCAGACGTCCTAAGTAAAGCTCCGATCTAGGTGGTAGCTTGCTATCCAACAGCAGCAGTGGACTGCCTCTCTAAAGAAGCTTTTGTACACTATTAGTTTGAGTGAGAACTGAAACTTTTCTCCTTGAGCTTTTCATATAATAAAAACCAGCCAGCTTTGAAGCAGCCATTACAAATGAATGTCTACAAAAAAGTATGCATGTGAAAAGTCCATAATTATGTACTCATGCATTCATATAATTACATGTAGAGAGATCACGGCTCCCATCTAGGGTTATTGAGTAAATAGTGAATTTATGAAAGTCCATAATGACTTATTTACATGATTGTCTGTAATGGCAGTTAGACACCACTGTAAGGTGTTAGATCATATTCATCCACACAGCTGGATCTCATAAAAGTGCTAAGATCTGTTCTTCACCCAGACTCAAGGAAAACATGGACACAGATTGAATGAGTTGAAGTTGAGGTGTTATCACTTTCAGGATTTTGGAAGAAACCTCCTGATTTTCATTGACTCTGAAAGTTTGATGGAATGCTCTGGTTAAATTTCAATTGAAGAATGGTTAAAAAAACTATGGCACATAGAAGTAATGGAATATTATTGTTTCTAAGAAAAAATCAATAGAAAGAATTCAGAAAAGTATGAAAAGAATTATGGGAACTGTTGCAGAATGAAGCTGCATCTAGGAATTAGGAAAATGATATACATAATATATATATGTATATATGCAATATATATCTATACAATAATATAAAGGGAAAGACAAAAAATACATCCCTGAATTTGAGCAAGTTTGACTCCAAATTAGAAATGTGAAAATACACCTTCCTCCCTTCTTTGCAGGGATGAGGAACTACACGAAGTTAGAATGAGACAACTATGGCAACAACAATAATAGCAACGACTTTGCGTACCTTAAAGCATGGGAGTTTTTTTTTATTCCCAGTTTTCTACTTCTAGAATGTTAGTTATGTGATTGAAATAGTAAAAATATTTGGAAGGCGAGAGGATACAGGTGTAGACTAGTACATGCACTGGCAGACTTAGTTTTACTAAACAACTTTGTTTTTCTTTTCTTTAGAGGATGGCATTCTGGAGAAGGGAAGGTATAAATTCAGAAATAAAGCTGAGAAGAAACCAAAAAACAACAAAGAGATTATTTTGTAATTTAATGAATTGACTGAAATCAACTTAATCAGTTGAGGATTACTTTATGCATAATTTATACTTGGTCCAGGCCTAGTGCAGACATTTTCTTTACTCTGATGACTAAGGTTGTTCTACTAGCAAATGACTCCATCAGAGGAAGTACCTGAGTAGATTGGGATAGATCATCTGGAGTTGATTCTCTCATTTGTTGCCCTCCTTAGAAGGGGAAGATGAGGCAGGAAGTTGAAATGAAAGACTTAAGAGAGGATTGGGGTGATCTGTGTGCTGTCTCCTTTGCTGATAGAGTTCAGAAGACTTGCCAGTCTGTACCAGGAGGACCCAACTTTGGAGAGAAACACTTTTCATGATATTGTCCTTTTATCCATTCCTTTTATTCCTTGCACAGAACATAAAAGTTCTGACTTTTTCAATCCCTTAATTAGGACTCCAAGACACCCATGGTAGAAGAGTCTGTTTTAATATTTAATATTTCCACATTTATCAATAAAAAAGGTGTTGGAGAGCAATAGCTTTTAGGAGAATTTAATTAGAGTGGGGTTAGAGGGAGGGAGGGAGGAGGGTTTGTGATATTTTAAATGGATTGACTTGTTCCCACTCTGATGAATGGTTTCTGGAGAGTGGTGCTTCCAATTATTTGTTTTTGTTGTAAATCTTTATATGAAAATTTGTAATCTGGTGACTGAAAAGGAGGGATTTGGACAAAACCCTAAAGAAGTAACAGAAACACTTGGAAACGACTAGGTCTCTGGGAAATGAAATATCACTATTTTTGTGTTTTTCCTTCAATTTTCTAGCACCTGGAGGTAAATATTTTAAATGTCTGGAAAGTGGGATGGAATGTTGTTAGGAATGTGAATAAAATGAGGGGCAATGACTAAAATTCTAGATTGAGAGGAGTCAGGAAATCTCAGGTTCAAATCTTCCCTCTAGCCCTAAACTACTTACTTTGCAGGGTTATAATGAAGGCTAAGTGTAATATAAAGGACGGTTTTTATTTAGGGGAAGGATTTGGACAGTGGTATTGTTAGCAATCCAAAAAAAAAAAGGACAAGATATTTTAAATCTTTTAAAAATACCCAAAATATTTTTAAATTTAAACAATTTAAAAGTATTTTAAATATTTTAAAAATACAAAGAAAAGGACAGCAGGAAATTCTATGACCTCTGCTCTCCAGGGCCTCTAGTTTATTGACTTTTCCTCATGAATAGCCCATCTCTTAACCCCACCATGGTTTTTTTTCCTGGCTTTCCTCCATGTCTTGAATGCTCTCACCTCATCCCCTCAATCTTCTGTCTTCTATGACTTCCTTCAAGATTCTACCCAAGTCTTTTTTTCTGCAGGACACCATTCCTAATTTCTGTGTTCATCCCCTTCCCTCTGAAATTATCTTCTATTTAGATTTGGATTTGCATGTTTATTTCTTATATACAATGTATATAATAAGATTCTCAAAATTATAATACTGGATTAGGGTGACTAGGTGGCGCAGTGGATAAAGTACCGGCCCTGGAGTCAGGAGTACCTGGGTTCAAATCTGGATAATTACCTAGCTGTGTGGCCTTGGGCAAGCCACTTAACCCCATTTGCCTTACAAAAATCTAAAAAAAAATTATAATACTGGTAAAAAGACTGATTTCTTTAGAGAATCTTTAGCCTTCATATCAGTCACTTTGTCAACTTAGTAAGAAATTGAGTTCTGAATCTCCCTATTTTAATTACAAACTCAGGAGGATGTGATCAGGACTTTGGAAGACTTGACCTTCCAGGAAGAGATGACATGGAAAGACCAGATTGTATTCTACAATAATGATCATCTGAGGAGCTGTTTTGGGCAGAGATATTGAGCAGCCTTCATTGTCTGGTCACAGAGTAGGTTAATGATTTCCCCCTTTTCTCTGTTTTTACATGAAAGATCAACTCTTTCCCAGTTAGGTTATAGTCATTTTTATGATGGTCTCCACCTTATGGTTTAGAGGGAAGATCCTAGAGAATAAAACTTAAAAATGTCTAACTTAGATTTTCTTTCATTTTATTTTAACTCCATTTTTTAAATTTTAGTGTCAACAGTGTATAAAGTTTTGCGCGTCTCCCAGACAGAATGAGAAGTCCCTTTGGGTTAGAAGTTTTATTTTTTTGTAGTTTTTGGTAATTGTTCAGTTCTTATTACATAATGAGTACTTGGGAAATTGTTATTGACTGATTGAATGGTGAAGGAAATTCACATATTCAGGGAAATTTTGGAACTCTTTGGTTCAATTTCTTATATGCTTTTAAAATACTAATCTAAACACAATAGAGACTTAATAGGTTCATATACAATCTTCTTTTCCTGTTCTTTATATATGGGAACGATCATGCTTGTTAATGGTTTGACAAGTTAATAAAAAAATGGAAATTTTTTAAAAAAATTAAGTGCTATACAAATTATTATTTAAGAGAGGTACTTTGGGGTCAGAGATTGAAGCATCCATCTCAGAAGTATTCCATTCAGTTTCACCAAACATTTATCAAATACCTACTATGTGCCAGTCTATTGTCCAGATTATGACATGAATTTGGATATAAAACCTAGGGCTTGTCATACAAAATTACATCCAGTATAGACAGAACAAATAGGCAATGACTGGACCCAGAGTTTTATAAGTAGAGAACAGGATGGATTTTGAGTGTGAAATTACAAATCTCAGTTAATGACCCCAAGCTTCCCTTGGAAACAAAGGTCTATCTTTCTAATCTCAGTTTTCTACTGGCATCATTGTATAGGACAATGGGGTGGGGGGGAATACACGGATTACAACAATCTCTGAAGAATTAAAACTACACAACAATACAAAGGATAAGGGAGAAATTCATGGAAGGGCCCTAATGATGAACTCCAAAGAAGAATACGAATAAAAGAAGCATATACAGTCAAACCACAGAATATGCATCTATCATGTGTCAGATACTGGGGGATTGAACCCTTATTTACATTCATATAAAGAACTTTTAAATGAGGAAAACTCCCTCTACCACTGTGATTGATATTATCTCCCTCCTTTATGGTTGACTCAAGTCTTCAAGCATACTTATGGTATGACAAGCACTATGATAATAGAGAGGAATGCAAAGAAATACACAAAGAAATGCAAAGAAAGAAAAAAAGAATGATAGAGGCTGTCCTCAAGGGTCTTTCATTCTAATAGGGAAAGACAATCCATAAAAAGAAGATAAAGAGTCAGCATAGGAAAAGGAAAGTTCTCCATTGGGGAAATGGTAGATAAAAAGAGCAGAGAGTCAGTAGTCCCAAGAGGAATAAATGAGTGAGTGTGGCTGGCCTAGGTATTTCCTTAAAATGGTAGTTCTGGAAGAACTGAGCAATCAGAGGAAGCAGTCTCAAGGAACTTCTGGGTTGAGAAAGCACCAGGGATTGAGGGGACTTTTAAGAGTTACCTAGGGGCGGCTAGGTGGCGCAGTGGATAGAGCATCGGGCCTGGAGTCAGGAGTACCTGGATTCAAATCCAGCCTCAGACATTTAATAATTACTTAGCCGTGTGGCCTTGGGCAAGCCACTGAACCCCATTGCCTTGCAAAAACAAAAACCAAAAAGTGAACAGAACCAGAACACTGTACACAGTAATAGCAATTTTGTAAAGATTATCAATTGTGAAAGACTTAGCTTCTCTGATCAATACCATGAGACTCAAGAATTCCAAAGGATTCATGATTAAAAGTGCTATCTACCATCAGAAAGCTGAAGTACTACCTGTACAGACTGAAGATTACTTTTTCTTTCTTTTGCTTGCTTTTTTGCAACATGACTAACATGGAAATATATGTTGCCTGATGTCATATGCTTTCTATGTAAGGGAAGAAGATTTAGTCATAAGAGAAAATAAAGAGAAAAGGAGACTAAGAGTTGATCCCAAACTGTCAAATCCAGTCCAGAGACTAGGGTACTTGCTTTGGAGTAAGCCAGACCTAAGTTCTTCTTTTTTAAAATTATTATTATTTTGAATTTTTTGCAATTTTTCCCCTAATCTTGCTTCCCTCCCCACCACTGTCCACAGAAGGCACTCTGTTAGTCTTTACATTGTTTCCATGGTATACATTGATCTAAGTTGAATGTGATGAGAGAGAAATTATATCCTTAAGGGAGAAAAATAAAGTTTCATGCCTCATTGTTGTATTAATGGAATGAGCAAGTCCATCAGGGTTGATCATCGCCCCCATGTTGCTGTTAGAGTGTACAGTGTTCTTCTGGTTCTGCTCTTCATGTTCAGCATCAGTTCATGCAAATCTTTCCAGGCTTCCCTGAATTCTCATCCCTCCTGGCTTCTAATAAAATAATAGTGTTCCATCACATACATATACTACATTTTGTTAAGCCATTCCCCAATTGATGGGCATTCACTTAATTTCCAATTCTTTATCACCACAAACAGAGCTGCTATGAATATTTTTGTACAAGTGATTTCTTTTATACATTACTAAAATATTCTTGTTTGAGAGTAAACATAATACCCCCCCCCAAAATAAGAACCTCATGAGAAGTAAAGTAAAAGAGAGAGAAAAAAATATGTTCAGTCTGTGTTCTGATACCATCAGCTCTGTTTCAGGTGGATCACATTCTTTATCACAAGTTCATCACAAAAATTACTTCCATATTGTAATTGTAATTCCCTCTATTCATTCCTCCCCACTACCATCTATTATATTTTCTCTCTCTCCTTTCATTCTGTCCCTCTTCCAAAATGTGCTGTAGGGTAGTTGAGTGGTGCAGCAGACTGATCACCAGCCCTGGGGCCAAGAGGCCCCATGTCCATATACGACTCCTGAGACCCAGCAACTACCCAGCCCTGTGGTCCTGGACAGGTCACCCAATTGCAAGAAGTAAAAAAAGAAAATGTGCTATATATGACTTTTCTCTCCTATGTTCTACCTTTCTCCTCTATCACCCACATCCCCCCTTCCCCCTTTCTTCTTTCTCTCCTTTTTACTCTAGATGTCTATACCCTATTGAGTGTGTATGCTGTTTCCTCTCTAAGCCATTTTTGATGAGAGTGTAGGGTCCCTCATTCCCCCTCGCTTTCCCCACTCCCATATCATTGCAAAAGCTCATTGCAAAAAAAATCTTTTATACAAAATATCTTAGCCTATTTCACCTCTCCTTCCTCTTACTCCTAGTACATTTCCCTTTTAGCCATTGACTCAATTTTTACAATATATTATATCTTCAAATTCAGCTCTCTCCTGTGCTTCATCTATAAAAGTTCCTTCTACCTGCTCTATTAAATGAGAAGGTTCATATGAGTATTATCAGTATCATTTTTCTATGCAGGCATACATGCAGTTGATTATCATTAAGTCCCTCATATTTTACCCTTCTCTTCCACTCTCTATGTTTCACCTGAGTCCTGTATTTGAAGGTCAAACTTTCTGTTCAGCTCCGGTTGTTTCAACAGGAATGTTTGAAATTCCCCTGGTTCATTGAAAGTCCATCTTTTCCCCTGGAAGAGGGTGTTCAATTTTGCTGGGTAGTTTATTCTTGATTGCATTCCAAGCTCTTTTGCCTTCTGGAATATTATATTCCAAGCCCTATGAGTCCTTAATGTAGTTGCTGCTAAGTCCTGTGTAATCCTGACTGCAGCTCCACGACATTTGAACTGTGTCCTTCTGGCTGCTTATAATATTTTCTCTTTGACTTGGGAGTTCTGGAACTTGGCTATAATATTCCTGGGGGTTGTCGGTGGATGCTCTCAATTTCTATTTTGCCCTCTGCTCCTAGGGTATCAGGTCAATTTTCCTGTAGAAATTCTTTAAAAATGAGGTCAAGGCTCTTTTCCTGATCATGACTTTCAGGTATTCCAAGAATGTGTAAATTATCTTTTCTGAATCTACTTTCCAGATCAGTTATTTTTTTAATGAAATGTTTCATATTTTCTTCTGATTTTTTTCATTCCTTTTGTGTTGAAGTACTGTATCTTGACTTTTCA
Source organism: Macrotis lagotis (assembly GCF_037893015.1). Taxonomy (NCBI): domain Eukaryota; kingdom Metazoa; phylum Chordata; class Mammalia; order Peramelemorphia; family Peramelidae; genus Macrotis; species Macrotis lagotis. The sequence continues at coordinate 41,955,369 of NC_133659.1, read as the reverse complement.
TAAACTCATCAGCTTTCTTTAGCTCCATTCTACATATGAAGAGGATTTGTTTTCCTCAGAGAGCTTTTTTATCTCCTTTTCCATCTGGCCAAATCTGCTTTTTTTAAAGAATTCTTCTCCTCAATAACTTTTTGAACTGTTTGACCTATGCTGGTTTTCAACATATTACTTTCTTCAGCATTTTTTTTGGATTTCCTTGACTAAGCTGCTGACTTCTTTTTCATGTTTTTCCTGCATCTCTCTCTCATTTCTTTTCCCAATTTTTCTTCTATCTCCTTTACTTGATTTTCAAAATATTTTTTGAGCTCTGTCATAGCCTGAGCCCAATTTCCATTTTTCTTGGAGTCTTTAGATGCAGGAGCTTCTACTTCCTCATTGTCAGATTGAGTATTTTGATCCTTCTTGGGATCACAGACAAAGTATTTGTCAATGGTGTTCCTCTTTTTTCTCTTTTTACTCATTTCCCCATCCTGTACCTGGTTTTGGGGTGCTTCCTGAGCTTTTGAGTTTTAATTGGGACACCCCCACAAGGACCTCAGTGTGTGAGGCTCTAACTGTTCCTCTAGTCTGTGAATGACCACAAGCACACCCCTCTGCCACAGGGCTAAGGGGAGAAGGGTTCCTGATCTATGGGAGGCCTAGTTTGTGATTAGGATTTGAGTGTGGTCAGAGCCCCAGAGTCCTATTCCAGGGACAGAGAACAGACCCGGCACTCTCCCTCCACTCCCTTACCTTTGGGGGACTGGGCACTCAGGGTGCATCTGCCTGGAAGTACCTTCTTTGTTCCTGGATCTCAGCTGAAGCAGCCGCTTCCTTGGCACCTCAGCAACTGCCCTGAGGACATGGGCTTCACCCTCACTCTGACAGAGGTCTCCCTACTGATCCTCCAAATTGTGCCTGGTGCTCGCTGGGGTGCAAGTCAGAAAACTGCTTCTGCTGCTGGGAGCCATGGCTCCTGGGGCTGTTTGCAGGGAAGCTGAAATTCCTTCACTCTGGAAGGGCCACCCCTCTCTAACCCTGTGGAGTGGACTTTTTCCATTATTTTCCAGGTTACCTTGGACTGGAGAATTGCCTCATTGGGTCTTTCTGTGGGTTCTATCTCTCAAAAATATAGTTAGAGTCATAATTTTAAGATTTTTGAAATATTTTGGAGACAACAGCTAGGAGAGGCTCTTCTCCTGTCAACATCTTGGCTCCACCCCTGACAAGCCAGGCCTGAGTTCTAATCTTAAATCAGAACCTTAAGTAGTTGTGACCTTGAACAAGTCAATCAACTTCTAATTATTGTAGACTTTAAGTTGACTATAAGGTGGAGAGAAAATGCCAACTGGCAGTGGTTGAGGGAGAGTCATCATCTGAAAGTCCTTTATATGAATGAACTCAGATTCAGTTTTCTCATCTGAAAAATGGGGATAACCCATGACACTGAGTTGTTACAGGTTAAATAACATGATAGAAAATGCTTTTTTGACCTTCAAAAACAACCTAAATACTCACTGCTATTATTATCATCCTGATTATTGTTGCCCTATAATTATTCTACGGAAGGATAAAGAGTTACTGTCAATACACATTTGGAGAAACAATAATAAAAGGCTACTCTGATGGAGAAACCAAATCAGGAAAATGGGTTAGAGGCTGGAGGGTGATTAATGGGAGGGGGAGAAAAGTCAGGGTCACATTAAAGTTGGATGATGTTTTCTTGGTTTTGTGAAATATCTACCAATTTCCCTGCAGAGCACATATGTCAATCATTTCTGGTGCTTTCAAGGCCTTCTCCATGAGCTTTTTATTTTATTTTCATGACCTGATCCTCTTTTGTGTAAGGAGAACTATGCTCTTAATTTTCTAATTACCATACCCAGTTAAGGTATGTTTCAGTAGACCAGGACTGACTCTTCTCTTTACCAGCACAAGCACAAATTTAGAAGGTTCCATTGGCAGTGGCAAGAGTAGCAAAGGCCTGAGTCTGAGAAGATTTCATAATCAGGAAAGTAGAATGCTATTTTTTAACTATGTGGCCCATGACAAGTCATCTGACTTCTCTGGGCTTCATTTTTCTCATCTATAAAAAGAGAGAGTTGGATGGATGTATGGATAGATAGACAGACAGACATGAATAGATGAATGGATCGATGAATGGATGGATAGGTGGATGGATGGATGGGTGGATGGATGGAATGATGGATGGAGGGGTGGATGGTTAAACAGACAGACTGACAGATAGATCGATAGATCAATAGATAGATAGATAGATAGATAGATAGATAGATAGATAGATAGATAGATGATAGATGAATGGATGGAGCATAGGTAGCTAGGTAGTTAGGTAGGTAGATAAAGCCTTTATTACATGTTTATAATGTTCCCTATGATAAATGCTAGTGATAAACAGAGGCAAAAAATAATAGTGTCTATCCTTACCTTGATGAGGGAAAACAACACATATAAGAGAATTGGAAAAGGAGGAGAAAGGGACAAGGAGACCTTTTCAGGAATAAGACAGTTAGTAAGGAGGGAATGTCTGAAGAATGCATTGAGAAGTAAGTATATTGAGGCATGAGTAAGGTAAAGCAAGACTGAGACTGAATTAGTTCCTGAATTAGTAATACAGGAGAGGGAGACACCAATAAGAAGAGTAAGATTTCAAGGAGGATATGTTTCCAGGGTGGGTTGGATTCCTAAAGGTCCTTTCCATCCTGAAATTAGGATTCTATGATCCCAAATCCTAGGTCTGCCACTAATCACCTAATGACCTTGGGCAAGTCACATAATTCATTTGGTCCTTAGTTTCTCATTCATAAAATGAGGAGTTGGGACTATTTGATTATTGAAGTGCCTTCAAACTCTAAGGTCTTTGGGAAGAAAGTTTAGGTGTTATCAACATTGACATGGGGTTGTGCATATGTCCTGAATTCTTCCGATATTGTGGGGTTCTTGATTCATGTAACAGTTTTATTTCTGTTGAGATTCTTCCTGTAGTTTTTCTAAGTCCAGATTTCATCCTTTTTAATAGATCACCTAAAACATTTTAGGATTATATGCTCTCAGCTAGAATTTGGGAATACAATCCTGTTTTCAGGGATATCCATTGTCTTCATGTCTTCCTTACAATTATTTTATGACAAGTAGTGGATGTAGTGTTGGACCCAAAGTCCAGAAGACCCAAGTTTATATTTTACTATAAATACGTAGTTGTATGACTCTGGGCAAGTCACTTAACCTCTCAACCTCGATTTCCATATTTGTAAAATAAAGATAACATTCACCTATCATACTTATGAGAGTAAAATAATATATTTCTTTACAAACCTTAAGGTGCTTAACTAGCTAGCTGTAGAGGTACTAGTGCTGGTGGTGTTAGTATTAGTATTAGTAATAGTAGTTGTGATGGCAATATGGTAGTATTAGTAGCAGTAGTAGTAGTAGTGGCAGTGGCAGTGGTAGTGGTGATTTTGCTGACGATAGTTGTAGTTTTGATAGTGGTAGTAGTCATAGTGGTGGTGGTGTTGTGGTGGTTATCGATCACCATCATTGATGACCACCATCATTGATGATGATAGAGATGGTGGCTCTGGTAGTAGTGGTGCTAGTGGTAGTGGTAGTAGTATAGTAGGGGGAGGAATGGTGGTAATAATAGCAGTAGTAGTGGTAGTCATAGTGGTGGTGGTATTGTGGTTGTCATCATCATAGTAAAAGAAATAGTAGTTGTAGTAGTGGTGATGGTGGTGGTGATTGTGGTAGTCACAGTAGTAGTGTAGTAGTGATAGTGGTAGTTGTAATTGTAGTGGTAGCAGGAATAGTAGTAGTAGTAGTAGTAGTAGTAGTAGCATCAGCAGCAGCAGCAGTAGTGGTGGTGGTGGTGGTGGTGGTAGTAGTTGTAGCTGTCATTGTCATCATCATAGTAGTAATAAAATACCATTTAACTTCTTTCAGTCTCAGAATCCTAATCTGCAAAATGGGGATAATAAATATGTGAACCTACCATGATTATTGTAGGGATCAAATGAATAATAGTTGAAAAATTCTTTGCAAAACTTAAAATCTTAAAAAAGTTAACTCTTTAATAATAATAATAATAATGATAATGATAATGCCAGCTGGCATTTCTATAACACTCTCCCTTACTGCTTAACAAATGTTATCTCTTTGATACTGATGACGAACCTAGGAGGTAGGTTCTATCATCATCATTAATTTATATCAAGCACTACTAGACATTAGGATATCCAGTGCAGAGAATGAAACCAAAGTGCTGACATTCTAATGGCGATGTCCCAACTAGATATTAACACGCACGGTATAATTATATGATGTATAGAAACAGTCAGGTACACAGTAGTTAAACACCAGGTAGTATACAAGTTCAAAAAGTTGGAGACATTAGGGAAAAAATTCATGCAGAAAATTGTGCTTGGCCTGAATCTTAAAAAGAGGAACTCGGAGATGGAGATGAGGAGGGAGGCATGGGTAGCCTCTGGGCACTGGGGTAAGCAATGGCCTGACAAAGACAAAAGTGAGACAGCTTTCCTCAAGGGGTTTACATTGGTCCTTCAATGACAAACATATGGTATATCACCAGTCCCAATGGAATCTTAGAGGATTTCTGGCATAGCCTTCAGGAACCTAGGGTTGCCAATATCTTACCATAATGAGGCATTGACTAACACATGCTTCAACAACAAACATTCATTAAACAAAGCACCATTGGGAATACAAAGTTGAAAACGTCATCATTTGTGCCTTCAAGGAACTTACAATCCAATAGGAGTATTCTGGCACATGTGCAAATTGGTATTATGGAAAGGGAACTGCATTTAGAGTTGAAGGTCTGGGATTCTAATCCTAGATTTACTACTTACTACGTAGGTGGTCTTAATGAAGTTATGTTCTCCTGTTTTGTAAAATAAAGAAGATGAACCACCCACAGAGCTCTACTGGTCTGTGACCATCCATTAATAATGTGTGATGTTGACAGATACAGCTTAGACAGTGGTCTGAGAGATTAAGTGAATTGCTTTATGGTCAAGCTGAGCAGAATTTGAACCCAGGTCTTCATTACACTTAAGATCAGCTTCACTGATTTTCATCCTGCAACTATACCCCACAATAAATATTCCATGAAATGTCTAGGAAAAAGGTAACACAAGGTGGCAAACCAAAATAATATCTTGTCTTTCTATTTTTTATGCATTTTGAAATTCCTGTGCTTTCTCCTTTTGATAATCCATGAGATTGTACTATGGACCCCAAAACCAACAATTCTTTATAATAAACTTCCTTGTATATATGGTTTATTTAATCTAATATGCAATTCTTTTTATTTTTAAGTTGTATTATTATCTGCTTTTTTCCCTACACAGTTTTTTCTTCTTGAGCTTTTCCTCCCTCCATTCCCCTGTTCTCATTAAAACTCCCCCTACCACGTTTTCAGTAACAACAAATATATAAATCAAGCAAAGCCAATGGTCATAGCTATGACATCTGATATGCATACCCTATATCATATCTGTAGGTCCTACCTCTCTTTTGAGAAGGGAGAATTCCTTAAAGTTCATTAAGACTGAAAGGGTTTATTATAATATGACAGAGCCAACTGTTTTTAGTGTTTTTTTTTTTTGTTGTTGTAGTATTTCATACATTACTCTCTGATTTTTTCCCTTTGGACATCACATCTAAGACTTTCATGCATCTCTGAAAGTCTCATCCATAATTTAAAAAATTTTTTTTGGATTGAGCCTATGATTCATTAGAGTAGGAAAAAGCCCATGAAGAAGCTCTTTTTACTCATGGAGATAGGTAACTGCAGATTCTATAGTAGTTTCCTTGGGCAAAGAGAGGTTAGGTGACTCATTTTGATCACAAAGCCAGGAGAGGTCAGAGTCAGAGTCCAATTCAAATGGGACAAAAGTATTGGTGTGGTCTGGGACATGTCACTTTTATGAGATTCAGTGTAGTTATCAATAAAAAGTGTGGGTTGGATTTGATCAACTCTCTGAGGTCCCTTCATAGAATCGGGAGAATTTAGGTTCAAATTTCAACTCTGAAACAAACTAATGCCATGGACCACCTCTCTAGATCTCAGTTCCCTCAGCTATTAAATGAGAGGAGTTGAATTAGATTTTTTCCTCAGGTACATTTCAGGTTTAAATCTATGATACTAAGATTTGAATCACATCTTCCTGACTTTGAAATCAGCTCTTTATCTATTATACCAGGTCCCAACATTTCTCTTGGCACAGAAATATCCCATTTATTCATATACCACACTTTTCTTTATTTTCCAGTTGATGGGAACTTATTTGTTTGTTTCTTTCCTTTTATTTGTTTTTGGTTTTTTGCTAACACAAAAAAGTTTTTCAATTAATATTTTTGTATGGGGCCTTCCTTTCTACCACTGGCATTCTTCCAGCAATACGTCAAAGGTTATAAAGAATTAAGGCAATTGTCTTGCATAATTCAAATCTACAAAAATCGTTGGCATTCCTCTAGATCACAAACGAATCTTGCCGGAAGAGATATTAAAAGATGCCTCATTTAAAATAACTCTAGACATTATAAAATATCTGGGAGCACACCTGCCAAATAAAATCCAGGAACTATATAAACAAAATTATTTAAAAAAACATTTTTATATAAATAAAATTAGATTTAAATAATTGGAGAAATATTAATTGTTCATGGGTAGGAAAAGCCAATACATTAAAAGTAAAAATGTAATTTAATTTATGTATTCAATGCTATCCCAATTAAATTATCAAAAATTATCTCACTGAATTAGGAAAAATAGTAATAAAATTCACTTGGATGAAGAAAAAGTCAAGAATATCTAAAGAACTAGTGAGAAAAATCTAAAAGTAAGTAGTTCAGCAATACTAGATCATAAACTATATTATAAGGTAGCAACTATCAAAATTATCTAAAAATAGCTAAGAAATAAAGAGGTAGATTAGTGGGACAGAGTGGACATTCAATTTACAACAATAAATTCTGAATTGATTTTCAAAACGATTAAACCAATCGAAATCCACATGAGCAGTTTATTAGTGTGTCCATCTTTTCATGGGTCCTTCAGTTTTAATTTCAACAAGAATTTTTAATTTCCTACTATGAGTAGGGCACCAAGATAAATCATCAGGGAAACAAAGAGAAAAATCTAAACTGGCCTTAACTTCTACTGCACTCTACAAGTTCTGTGAGAGGGGCTGGGGGGGGGGGGGGGAGTGATAACATTTATACATAAAACTGATCATTAAATCTAGGAATTTTGGAATAATCAGTGAACTAGGGGTTTAGGAGACCTTGGTTTTAGTCTTGAGCTTGACAATTATCATCAGGTATTATAATCATCACTATCAAGTAACCGAAGGATTTCCAGGTGTCAAATGGGTGGAAGATACAGAAAGGTATATTCTGGCTTCATGTAAACAAGACAGGGGTATCCATCTGACAGTTAGCTCAGTCTAGCTCAGCACATGAGCATTTACACCTCTAAAATAGGCAATTATTAAAAATTGAGGATTGATTCATATTTTTATGGATTGTCTAGGTTTAAGAAAGTGTTAATAATGAAGATTAAACTTAAAGGTATATGAATACTGTCTTTTTCTTCAGGAAAGTCCAATAATTAAACATTTATAACCACATCCCATATTGTTTTATGAACGTTGGTTGAGCTCAGCAGATATTCAGTAGAAGTCTAAGTGAATACGATCATCACAAGATGGAGGCTAATAATAGTAATAATAGCAGTGGAAGTAGTGCTGGTAGGTGTAGTAGAGACAGTAGTGGTGGAGATAGTAGTAGTAGTAGTAGTAGTAGTAGTAGTAGTAGCAGCAGCAGCAGTAGTAGTAGTAATAGTGTTAGTGTTAGTGGTGAAGTGGTGATGGTATAGTGGTAATAGTAGTAGTGGTGGTGGTGATAGTGGTGGTAGTAGTAGTAGTGGTAGTAGTAGTGATGGTGGTGGTAATAGTAGTACTAAGAATGAAAGTGGTAATAGTAGTAGCAGCAATAGTAGTAATAGTGATGGTGTAGAAGTAGTAGTAGTAGTAGTTGTGGTAGCAGCAGTAGAAATAGTGGCAATATGTGATAGTGGGGGTAGGAGTAGCAGTAGTAACATTAATAATAGTAGTAGTAGTAGTAGTAGTAAAAGCAGCAATAGCAATAGGATTAGCAGTGAGGGTGGTAGCAGTGGTAGTGGTGGTGGTAGTGGTAGTGTGATAGTGGTGATGGTGGTAGAAGTAGGAGTAGTAGGAGTTGAAGTTGTAGTTGTATCATTAGTAGTAGTGGTAGTAGCAGTAATGGGCATTTATATAGTCCTAAAAGTTTACAAAATGCTTTTTTATGATCTCATTTGAGCCTCCCAATATTAACTCACATAAGAAAGAACTTCTCCATTATTAGAGCTGCTAATACTGTCTCTGATATCCCTCTGATATCCCTTCCTGTTCAGGGATACCGGTTCTGTGATCAACCTGCTGTGTGGTCTGGGGCATGTCATTTCACCTTTCTGAGACTGTTTCCTTATTGATTAGAAGTGGGCGATGAATTAGATCAACCTCCTAATGTCTCCTGTAGATCACTGTTTTTGATTTCTCTGATTAATAATAATAATATTATGATAGCTATCATATATAGATGGCTTGATGATTTGCAAAATGATTTACTTATAATCTCATTTGACTCTCATAACCAGCCTGTAAGGTAGATTTATGTATTATCTCATTTTATAGATGAGGAAACCAAGACTGAGACAAAATAAGTGACTTGACTAGTCAAACAGCTATTAAGCCTTTGAGGCTAAGTTCTTTCTGACTCCATGTCCTGCTCTCTATCCACTATGTAGAAGATTTATATTAGAGCTGAGAATTATTCCTTGAGGGCAAAAGAATATGACATATGATGTCAGAGGTAGCAATATTGGAGGCCTCCTAGGCCTCAGAGTCCTCAGAAAGGTTCATTCACTCTTTCTTTGTACAATATCTCACTGTTTTCCAGATGTCAGATAGAGGTGTCTGCTGCTTCTGATGTCTCAGCCATGGGCCACAGAGGAAGTGGGATGCCAAACACAAAGGCCCCTTTGAATGTTTCTCCTAGAGCTGGAGACTGTTCCCAGAGATGGTGTTTGTTTCCCTTGTCTTAGTGTGTGGTGTGGGAAAAAAATTCAGCTCCAACTTGAGGGAAGATTCTTCCTTTTCTGTACCTTTATGCCTTGATCCTTGGACCCTGGCTCTGTTCTTTCTTTGGCAATGATGTGGCTTAAGGAGTATGACATTTGAAGTGGAAAGAGAGGGCGAAGGAGACACTAGAGAAAATTACTGGAGCCTTAAAAATATCATTAGATTTTAATTACAGCAGCATGATGATGATGATGATGATGATGATGATGATGATGAAGAATCACACTGTCATGGTGATTTAAGTTTTTAAGATTCTTCCTTCAAAATAAACCTCTAAGGCAAGATTATCCTAGTTTTCCAGATGAGGAAACTGAGGCTCAGCAAAATTTAATCACTTGCCCTGGACAGAGCCAGTGTCAGAAATTTATGTTTGAACTTAGGTCTTTTCACTCTAAATTCACCATTCCTGCTCTTATGCTGTTACTTGGAATTTTGGGGTTCAGATCAATGATTTTATTGGTACAGGAAAATCCCACGGTGGAAATTCCTTTCACTGGTGTAGATCACTAGCCTATCTGTTACTTAGAGAGTTACCTGGGGGCACTGAAGGTTTTAATGCTTTGTCCATAAGCATGCAGCCAAGGTTGACTATCTACTACATTTTACTTTCTCTTGTTCCTTTAAATGATTCTCATGTGGCCTAAAATTAAGGTCTTTTCACCATCCTCATTACTCTCCAGTAGTGTATTGGAGGGAGCTTGCACTGGTTCTCCAGAATTGATTATTAAATTTTCAGTGTGAACATTTACACTTCAGAAATCAGCAGATGCCATCAATCAGATTTTGATTTATTGTTTTGCTGTTTGTCTAGATTCAAGAAATGCATGGAGAACACAAAAGAATGTCTTGTGTACAGTAGGTCCCGTCCCCCCCCCCGCCCCCCGTGAGCTGGTTATTAAACATTTATCTGCACACTCCTGCTGCCCTCCCTTGGACACTCTTAAGTGTATTAATATCCTGCCTAATATATATATGTATATATATATATATACATATATATATTATACAGAATAGAATAAAATATAATTCTTGAAAGGGTATGACTAGGATAGAGTCCAGAGGGATTAGCATCTACCACGTCTTGGATACTGTGAAATGGTGGGAAACGTGAGATTTGGAGGTAGAAGAATTCATTTCATCCCCTAATTCTGCCACTTCTCCCTAAATAACTGAGTAAGTCACTTCTCAGTCTCTGTTCCCGTAGCCCCTTCCTTTGATTAATTAGTTCCTCCAGGAGCCACCTAAAATGGTGCCAAATTCAGCCAGGTTCAATCCTTCATTTCTCTCCTGACTTCTTTTTCCATCATGCCTCTGCACTAATATCACTCCTTCCCCACCTTCTGTTTTTCAGTTTCCTTTTATGTGCTATCTTTTGCCATTATAACCTAAATTCCTTGCAGGTAAGCTCTAGTTCTTTCTTTTTTGGATATATACCCCCCCCAGAACTTAGCCCAGTGTGCAGGACACAATCAATATTTCTTGACTTGACTTCACCTCTCTGTTACTGAATCGTTAAGTGAGTGGGTTGGACTAAACAATCATTAGAAGTCTTAATCAACAAGAATCATAGAATGATTTTATTTGTCTTAGATACATGTAAACATCTCAGCCACCATGTCACACAGTTGATTCATATCTCTTTAAATCCCTCAGATTTCTTTCAGACAACATTCCTTCTAAATGGCCATGATACACCTATCTTGTACTTCTGCAGGTGATTTTTAAAACTCAGATATAATTTTAAACTCAAATTAATTGTGTTCGTTTTAATTTCACTGGATTTGATCCAAGTTCTAGCCTATCAAATTTTTTTTTCAGATTCAAACTATCATACAACATATCAGTTCTCCTGCACAGCTTTGAGCCATCTTCAGATTTCATAAAGATTCCAACCACACTGTTGAGAAATATATTAAATAATAACAGGAATCCCATGAGACACACTAAGATGACAGAGACCTTGATAGGCATTCTTTGGGTTTGACCATTTATCAAGCTTCTGCTCTACCTGACTATGCTTCATCTAGCCCATATCACTCCACCTTTTCTACAAGAATCACTTGGGGCGGCTAGGTGGCAAAGTGGATAGAGCACTCACCTTGGAATCAAGAACACCTGAGTTCAAATCCAGCCTCAGACACTTAATAATAACCTAGCTGTGTGGCCTTGGGCAAGCCACTTAACTCCATTTTACCTTGCAAAAGCCTAAAAAAAAAAAGAATCACTTGAAGCCTTTGTCAAATGTTTTGCTACAATCTTGGTCAGTTCTATATATGGCATCCTCCTAAGCTAACCATGTTCAGTCATTTTCAGTTGATTACCCCATTTGGTATTTTCTTGGCAAAGATATTGGAATGCTTTGCTTTCTCCTTTTCCAGCTCATTTTACAGATGAGAAAAATGAGGCAAACAGGATGAAATGATTTGCCCAGGATCACACAGTAAGTATCTAAGGCTGGATTTGAACTCATAAAGATTAAGTTCTTCCTAATTTCAAACTCAGTATTCTCTCCACTGTGCTACCTAGCTGTTCCACCTTTTAGTAACCTTATTAAAAAAAGGAAATGAGATTAATTTCACATGACTTGTTCTTCTTGTGGCCCTTTTGCCTCTTTGTCATTGCTGCCTCCTTTTCTTAGTATTTACTAATTATCCCTCCAATAATCCAGTCTAGAATTTTCTAGGAATTGAAGTCGAACCCAATGGCTTTTAGTTTGCAGACTCCATTTTCTTCCCTTTCAGAAAGCTGGACGTTTGCCCTTTCCATTCCTCCATTATCTCATCTCTGCCTTGTCTTTCAGTAACTAAAGATATAACCCATCTAGTGCTCATAATTTGAATTCATTAAGGTTGATTAGATGCTCTTACTGCCTCCTTCCTTCTCTTGGGAGTCTGCTCTCTTTTAACTAGTTTTGTTCATTCCTTTCTAGTTATTACATGTTGGGAGAATTTTGTCTTTGTCCTCCAGGAACTTTTCCACAGAAGGTCTTCTGTTTAATTTTTTGGCATTGCCTAGATACCTGTGGAATACTTGGGTCACCCATCACTTATCTCTTCCTTTCAGTATTTTCCCACTTCATCTATATTTCTGGCCATACATCTTTCAGATATTCTTCATCCTGCTTCAAAATAATCTGAAATAAACGTGATGATTCCTTATCAACAGATTGCATTTATTTAAAGTTCACAAAACACTTTACATAAATAATCTCATCTGATCTTCACAACTACCTCTGGAGGCAGGTGTTATAATCATTCCCATTTGACAGATGAGAAAACTGAGGCAAAGAAGGTCACACAGATAAAGAAGTATCTGAGACAGGATTTTCTTTTCTCCACATCCAACACATCATATATACAGTGCTCCACCTAAATGATTTTTTGAATGAAGAAACACATATTTGGTTTTAGAAGGAATTTACTTCTATGTCATTTTGGTCCATTCTACGGAAACTAGTTTCCTCTCGAAAAGAAGTTCCCAGCTCTGAGCCACAGTTTAGTTTCCAAAGAAATCACATTCTTAACAAAAAATAGTCTAAAATGCAACTTAAAGTTCGAGTCAAAAAGCAAAATTGTTTTTCCCCCCTCTAACATTCACTGCTTCTTTGGGTCTTGGGGCTTTTCAGTATCAACATGTAAATTCTACATAGGCATTCTTTGCATTATCTTTGGAAACAGAACGGAATTAATACAAGCAGTTTTTCCACTTGCAGACTGTTCAGTTATTTTGCTTCTCATCTCCTTTCCACCCCTATTCCTCCTTCATGTTGCTAAACTTTTCATCCTTCCCTTATTCACAGAAACTCCAAAAGCAGATGGAAAGTAATAAATATGTTATGCCTGTTAGAAATAATAGCTAACATTTTTGTTCTGGTAAAACTTGGGTCTGATTGAGTTGTAAATATTGGACAAAAAAAAATTTAGAGATTATCTGTGCATTTGATTCATTTTTTCTTTCTCTGTCCCTCAGCTGGGCAGATAATCGAGAATTGGCAGAACTTCAGAGACGTTTTCTTGAGGGAGATCAGATAGATCTCACAACCCATCTTCCACCAAAGTGGTAAATGTCTTCATTCCCATGGGAAAGTTATTGTCTACATGGAAGTAATGCTGAGAGGTGGAGAATTCTCCCTGTCTAACTCATATTCTATGACATCACTCCCCCCCAAAATATTTATGTTGGTCATTTTTCTTAGCATACACACACACACACACACACACACACACACACACAAATAGGCATATCTCAACATGTACACAAGTCATTCAAAATTATGTTAAGGTAAGATGCCAGGAGGAGGGACTGAAGGGCAGTGGTCATAGGCCACATTTTTCTTGTTAATGATGATAGTTTCCCCTCCGTGTCCCCTACCCCCTTGTGTTCAGGGACTGCTCTTTGAACTCTGACCACCCCAGTGTGGGAAATTAATGATTAACCCTTTGGCATTGGCACTGGGCATGTTCCTTTACTAATTGGTAATGTAAAACCCATTAGCAATTAGCATGGGGACATCCTGAGTCCAGATGTTGCAAGGTTAATGAAAAATTAAATGTCAGATTTTGCTGGGGGAGGGGGGAGGAAGTGATTAAAAACTTTGTCATAGGCACAGTCCTTTTGACCTTTCTAGTGGGACTCGGAGGCGGTTCTCCAATTTCTGACTGACTGGGTTGGACCTAGAAGGATGAAAATCATTCACAAGTAAATCTACAGACCCACCAATTAAACAAACCAACACCATTCCAAAATAGAGGGCATCCCGAAGGCCGTATCAGCAGTAGATTTAATGGTCAAATAATTGTGAGAGTTTTGTCTACAAGAATCTTTGGTAATTGAAAACAAGACAAAACAAAATAATTCTGCCATTTTTAGGCTCTTGGAAATGGATAAAAGGGGCACTTATTAAAGAACTTTATTTGGTCTTGAGGACCCATTTGTCCAAGTGCACTATTTATTAATAGCTCTTTGTTCTTACGGTAATGGTCAAACAGGGATTTTGAGTGGGATCTTCATTTTCTTGTAAGTCATATCAGTGCAGTAATCACTCTTGGCAGGAGATCAGCTGCCATTTGCATGTTTAATAAAAATAGAACACCAGTGCCATATTAGAATCTCTTGCTTCTTTTAGGCAAAGACTTCAGGAAAGCCCAGTTTCCCCTTGGACTCCTATCAAAGCTGCCTAGTTTGGATTGTGGTCTTTAAAAATAATTTTGTTTTGAAAAAAACAAAATAAAGCAAAAACATCTTGATTACCCTCTCCTTATCTCATTCCTGAATGCCCTTTCTTAATTATGGTCTAAGGCCATTTACTAACCTGGGGAGAGGGTGCTTTAACTGCCTGGCACTTGTGTGAAAGGATATTATATCCATGTGCATTAGAGATTGCTTATAAAAGATCAAGACAATAAGAGCAGATCAGAGGATAAAGGTCCGCTTTCCTCCTCCCAGACAGGCTGTCTCTGACCGAAGAATGCAGTTCATCAAAAGTGTCTGCAGGTTGTCAAAGTCGGTGAGGTTTGGGGACACTCGGAGGCTGTCATGGCCAACATGAAGATTTTCTGTAGGGCTTTGCCATCACTCACCCTGAGGAAATAATCACTCACTACACTCTGCATGCTTTCATGATAGAGCTCCCCATTGGAGAGAAAAGAGCCATTTTTATCAAAGGACAATATATCCCTTCTCCTGGTCCACGTAGCTTCCATTATCAGGCTATAATAAATCATATTTATGTTCTCAGTTAATAAGACTGATTACAACGCAGGTTCCAGACATGGGCAAAGCAAAGCAGGTGAAAAGATGTTTTAATGAAAATATGATAAGAAAGAAGCTTCTTGGGGACATTTGGTGCTATTATTTGTAATGATCCCAGACAATTTGGGGTACATCTTCTTTAGCAGCAGTTTAAGCTGCATAAATTGGCTTGCTGGTAGATAAGTAGAAATGATAAGAAAAATCATGGTATCTTCTTGTGTTGTCTGAAATCATTATATACATAACAAGTGCAAAATGAGTTTAATGTCCATGCGGGGACTGGAGGGGAAACATTTTCAGGAAGGGATGATTTGGACATTATTCAAGGATGATTTAGAAATGTTCTTCTTGTCTTTGCTATTAAAGGTGCATGTTCCATGAAATTTTGGAAAGCCTGGTGCTAATTTTCCTCATCTTAAATGAATCTATAACTCTTCCCATTTGTCTCCAATTTTAAAGTTGTTTCTCCTTCTCTGAACACAGTCCAAAGAGACAAAGAGAGATATATTTTCCACTCAATGTGTGTGCAAAGCTGCTATTAGTGCTAATGCAAGTTAAGTGCCTGCTAGGGAAGAGAGAAGACCCTAAAGTTTAATACTGAACGGTACCTTATTAAAAAGGTCTGGACATTTTTAGCTTCACTGAGTTCAATTATGCTAGAGTACCAACTTTCTAAATTAGTGTGAAAAGGAAAAAATAGATAAAATATCAAAAGTGTTTTAACCTTTTGCCATATGATGTGGGAGTATGTTGGAAGTATAGAAATGCAATGACTCAGAACTTGACTTCATCTTTTATAATAATTTGCTCCTTTTTTCAGGGCAACAGAGAATTCCAGGTTAGAGAAAGACATTTCAGGCAGGACTTGATTGTCCATTGGGAAGAGAGACTTGGGTGGTTTTGGTCTCTGCTCTCTTAAGGGAGGAATGAAACTCTTTTGTACTTTGGAGATGTTAGAATATTGATATTCCAGAGACTTGAATCAACAGCATGACTCCATCCTACAGAGTGTATACACTCAATTCAAATGCCATCTCAAAGAGGACATCTTTCCTTATTCTCCACCCACCCTCACCCCCACTCCAAGTTCTTATCAACTACCCTTAGCCAGGGAAAACTTATACACATATATTATATATGTATTGCATCTATTTATGTGTGTACATGCTATTTTATCTAGAGAAAGTAAACTTTTTAAGAATACAGGACAGATTACTTTCACTACTATCTTCGATCCCTATTACCCAGCAGTATTCAATATATAATAAATAATTGAAGCGTGCTGAATTGCAGAAATATTTTTAACTTTCTGATCATTTTTCTTACCCTGAGACCATGCCACCATAGTTTTGGTGAATCAAGAACCTCAGAACCTTTGGTTATTCAATGAATATTAGAGAGAATATTCAGATAGTTCCCTTCCCTCTTACTCCTATATACACATCTCAAGTTCACCAGACAGGATTATAGATTTCATGGTGGGGAAGCCAGAAAACTGACCACTGACTAAACAAACCAATATAATTAGCCACAATTCATGCATTTCTATATCACTCAGATCTGGGGATCCCTATTTTTGACATTAGTTTCTGTTTATGTTGGGACATTGGTATGGTTATTAATGTAAATATGACCTAAAATATCAAGCTCAAAAAAGATAAAGGACAAACACAGAAAAGAAACATGAAGAGGCAAAATAGCCAGGGTGTGTGTGTATGTATGTGTGTGATGTGTGTGTGTGTGTGTGTGTGTATGTGTGTGTGGTGTGTGTTGATAAGTTGAGGTCTCCTGCTTCCTGAAATTGAAAACCTGTTGAAATGCAATGCAGTCCCCTGCCCTGGATCTCTGCCTCTTGGATTGGCAATATCTCTTTGTTCTAGTCCATGTCTTCAGCATGAATGGAAGAAGAGTGGGGGAGGGCTTGCTATTGGCCACATGTCCATCACATTGTCTTTTATCAACACAAAAATAGCTAAAAGAACTTTGGAGTCATCTCCCTTTTGTTTCAGACCTCACTCCATTTTTCTTTTCTTAGGTTGACAAAAATTATTACCTGAGAGAGGATTCTGTAATGCTGCCATATATCTACCCTTGATGAGCCCTTTTGTTTTAGCCTGGCTAGGATTAACCACAAAGGATTCTTGACACTGATAAAGGTTCTGTCAAATATATAATGATCAGTTCATTGAAATATCACATGATAGAAGGACATCAGACTCCCCAAAGCAGTAATAGACAAAGAAAAAAAAATGAAAAGACCAGGAAATTCTTAGTAGCTAAGCCACTTACAATGAGCCTCGTACTCCATTTGTTTTATCTTGCTCTGTTAGTACATATGAAACACTGAATTTGGGGAGAACCCTACAAATTGTTTGACAAAAGGGAGTTAGGATACAATCAAAGATTTAGAGATTAAAGGGGGTTTTAGAGGTTATTATATCTAATTTTTTCATCAGTAAAATGAGAGCTAGAGAGATAGAACCTAGAGAGATTAAGTGACCGACCCAGGATTACACAGTTAGTAAGAGTCTTAAATCATATTTGAACCTAGTTTTTCCACTGCAAAGTTCAGTACTTTTTCTACTATGTCATTCTTCTTCTGCCTCTGGATTGGAGAGGTAAAGGATCATGAGGACATAATCAGTTTCCCCAATGTTCTTTCAGTTGGGGATATGGGAAAAGGTTCACCATAGGGTATCTAAAGAAGGGCTGGTTTGTTAGAATGCTTTCTCTTGGGATGAAATTCTTTTTTTTTTATTTTTTTTGCAAGGCATGGGGCTAAGTGGCTTGCCCAAGGCCACACAGCTAGGTAATTATTAAGTGTCTGAGGCTGGATTTGAACTCAGATACTCCTGACTACAGGGCCAATGCTCTATCCACTGCACCACCTAGCTGCCCCTTGGGTTGAAATTCTAAAGTTCCCTCTTCCAAAATCCACAATGGAGAGACAGCCAAATTTTACTCTTCTCCAAAGCTTGTCCTCTCTACTAGTAAATATTGGCCAAGACAATATTTTCCAAACCAGTTTGGCTGTGAACACTCAGAGACTTGAAATATGCTAAATATACTATATGTGTGTGTGTGTGTGTGTATGCTACATGTATGTAAATATGCTATATATTCACTATAGAATGCTATATTCCTGTTGAATACATATGATTGATGGAAAGTCAGGGAGTTTTAGGGTCAAAAAAGGAAATTAAGTCATTTTCATGATTAAAGTTTTTTCCCCATCTAAGTATTTTCAGATTATTTTTAATTTTTTAAAATGGAAAGCACTACCAACTCAACTTTCGCAGAGCTCTCAGATCAACCATTTCCTTCTACAGGAAACTCTTAACTTCAAAATTGCCTCATTTTTTATATAAGTATACACAATTATTTAATGTATATATGTATTTATATGATCTCCCCTCTGTCCACCTCCCCACCCAAGCATACCCATACAATGAGACAGCATCTTTGAGACAGCAACTGTTTCATTTGAGTCTTTGAATCCCTAGTCCTTGACATTTAGATACTTAATAAATGCTCATTGCTGATTGGTTGATCTGTACATTATATCAAACACTTGTGATCCATAGAATACAAGTTTGAAGAAAAGCTACATTAAATTCTAAGAAAATGAAAGATGGGGGAGCACAATTCTATAGTTCACACATGAATAAGAAATGGCCAGCTTGTGAGAAATTTTATCAAGAGGGCATTTCAGTAGGAAAAAAAATCAATTTTATATAGTCTCCTATCAATACCAGAGCGGTAACTAGGAATTTGTATGCCAGGGTCAGATTTAGCTGTGTGGGAAAACTTATAAACAAACAAATAAAAAAAGCCAAACCTACTCTTCAGCCAAGGGTATCATGTATACATCCAAACAGTACACCAGGGAAAAGACTGTTTAGTAGTAATAGGACTACCTATCATACTTCCATCTAATGGGAAGCCAATACATCTACCTCTCAGATGACTTCAATGCTGTTTTCTATGTCCTTCACCACAATACACATTAAATTTTTTTCACAGGTAAAAAGAAAGAATTGCTGTGTGGAAGAAGATTCCTCTTGAAATAGGGAGATTTTAGCAACAGATATCTAACAAGTGACAATTGGGGCAGGCACGCTACATGGTCTGAGAACTGCCTTCTTTGGTCTGAAATTTCTTGCCTTGAGGCAAATATTCAGCTCTAGTTAATAGCTCTGACCAAGTCACTAAATGGGAAAGATGGATTGTGAGGCATGATCTATTGAAATCCCAAGAATCCCAAAAGAAAATCTATTATAGCAAAGATGGAAATCAAATTATGAATCTTATCATATTATTAAATACCTATGGAGATTAAAATGTCTTTATTAATGAAATTCTGTCCTACATGTTTTGGAAACTATAAAATGTTGATCATTAAGTATTTTACCTTATTGAACATATTTTTATGAAATAAATTAAAACATTTATTATTCACTAACATGATGAATATTCAGATTAAAAACAGAATTTATTAGACTGAATCCCAGGAAAAGTTATAAAGACAAATCCTGGATGAATCCAAGGTTATTTTCAGATCAGATCCCAAGTAAGATATTTCAATATAGCAGGCAGATATATTGTACTTTAATCTAAATATTACCATCCCTGACTGTGTAAGAGGATAGACACATTGAAATAACAGCAACTCTGATCCTGGGAAACTTCTATCAATCTTTGACCTGGGTTTTTAGTTATTATTAAGGGTTCCATGGGTACCAACATCAGCTGAAAAAATGATTACATCTGATTTCTGATGCCAAGCCTGGAACATAAGAAAGACCATGAAAAAGCCTCATATATTTTTTTCATCTTAAAAAAAAGCTCTTCTCTTCTTAATTTTCTTTAATTTTCTTAAGTTTGTTAGCTCATCTCCTCCTGCCCTCAACTCCAGTAGAATATAAACATCTCAAGGACAGAGCCTCTTATATTTTCTTTTTTTGTTTCTCCAGCACTAATCACACCACAAAAACTAGAATAGAATAGGTGCTTAGTTAACATTGATGTACTTGACTTTATCTGAATTGAGTTGAGTTGAATTGAGTTCCAGCATAATTGATAGTGATTCATATGTGATGCTCATCTTGTTCTTTGGCCAATTGCAGTGAAAGAGGCCTAGGAAATTACAAATTGGATACAAGAATGATATACTGACCTTCTTTGTGGCTGCATAGTAAGCTCTTACTAGACTGTTGGGATATTTAGGGCTAACCTTGAAAAGTAAAATATGGACAAGTGTCATTCCTCCCCCCCTCAAAGAAATATGTGGGACAAAGTTTGGAAGTGAAAAATGTTGGAAAAATGCAGATAGAATTCTACTGAGAATCAAACTTCCTTAGTTCTTCTTCTACTCTGTCCTTACCCCCCATCTCAAGACCAAGAAGGCCTGGGCTAACATATTTTCTCCAAGGGTGAAAAGTTGTCTTATCACCAGGGTGATGGTTCACATTTGATTGGGAAACATCTATATAGATGACATTAACACTGGGATGACAAATAAACCATTTCATTGAGCCCATCCAGAGTTGATGTTATTTAATGAAAATATACTATCAAAACATATACACAATGGCCATCTGCTAACAATATAAAACAGAATAAAACTTGACTTTTCATCTTTCCATTCATCGCTTCCTTCTTAGTCCCTTTTTCTCCTCTACTTCTTTTAAATCCCAGATCTTTGGCAAATCTACTCTCTACTAAGGGTGAGGGAGGTTAAAAACCACAGCATATGAGGCAGCATGCTGTATATGGTGACCTATATCACTAGAATTGAAGTCTAGATAACATTAGGTGAGCCATTTCTATCTGTCTGTCTATCCATCTGCCAACATCTGTGACCTTGCCAATGAATTCATGGCCTTCAATATTGCTGCATGGGGTTCTATGCCTTCCTTATACTCTTTGTACAATTCTTATCTACCTCCTCCTATGAATTTGCCTGCACAATATGCTGGATACTTTCATCTTGTTGTCAGTGGGATGCCATTATAGCACATATGCTGTTCATTGGCTACCTCTTGTTCTGGTTGGTTCATCTTCCTTTCTACGCACATACTAATTTTTATAACATCCTTAACTCTAGCACTATCATCCATTAAACTTTTTCACTGGTTAAAGAAAGAAGAAAGGAAAAGGTAGATCAAAGAAAAGAAGAGAAGAGACAGGAAAGGAGAGAATTCTGTAACTCAGAGGCACTTGAGTGATCCCTTACTCCAGACTTCTGGAAGTGAAGGTCAGAAAACTGAGTCTCAGAGAGATGAAGTGGCTTGTCCATGCAAGACAGTGGTAGAACTAGAAATGTGCTGCATTTTTCTATTCTAAGCAACAGCTAATGTTTTGGGTTCTGTTCTGAACATTGACAAACTAGAACTCATCCAAGAAAGGACAACCAGTGGGGCGAGAAGATTTGAAATCACTCCTCACAAGATTCAGTTGAGGGAACTGGAGAAGCATAATTTAGAGAGAGAGAGAAAAAAAGTTTAGGAGACATGTAATTTCTGTCTGTAAGTATTTGAAGGACCATCATTGCCAAATGGATTAGACTTATTCTGTAATACTGGGAGGGAATCTCAGAAGGGCAGATTTCAGCCCCTTATAAGGAAACATTTCCCAATACTTCTGGGAGCTGTCCAAAAGTAGAATGAACTGCCTGGGGACCCCCATGACTAGAGGGCTCCGGAATAAGAGTGAATCATGACCACTAGCCAGGGATTTTGTAGTAAGAATTCCAGGGATTCTCTTGTGTGTTTGTGGTTCGGAATTAGCATCTCACGTTGCATTATACCACATCATAAATAAGTTTTACTGGAAATACTCTGCCATGAAAGCATATGAAGAATATTGGGTCTCTTCACTTATGATATTCTGATTTTAATAGGTTTGTGTCTTGGCTATCCTTAGAAGTCACTAATTTTGTGTGGTGCAGAGGTGTCAAACACATGGTTTGCAAGTCTTAATGAGGCCATGCCGCTCCCAAATGTCCCTGAACCAGATTAAGATGAAATTGAGAAATACTTAACAAAATAAATAAAAATACAATAAAACATAGATAAGTCAATATGAAGTCTGCAAGAATATTCATGTACAGATTGGTGACCCCTATTTCAATTTGGGTGTGTAATGGGTGGAGTACTGGGCTTGGAATCAGGAAGATGTCATCTTCATGGGTTCAAATCTGATTTCATGTACTTACTAGTTGTGTGACTCTGAATAAGTCACACAACCCTGTCTGCCTCAGTTTCCTTAGCTGTAGAGTCTAGAGAAGGAAATGGCAAACCACTCCAGTATCTTTGCCATGAAAAGCTCCAGATGCATCATGGAGAGTCAGATGCAACCAAAACAACCAAACAACAAAAGTATGCCTTCAAGGATTTGGGATTTCATCAAGACTGTCAACATTGCAAATGAGAACTCCTTTCCCTCCCTTTTCCCATAAGCACACATATGTATAACTGAGGAAAAGATCTCCAAGAATTGTCATGCCTCAAAAGAAAACATCGTTATGTCTCACCTAACTTTGTGGTGAACTTTTCTAAACTCAGCTAGTTTGGTTCTCAGGCAATAGATATATAGCTTGCCACCAGGCTCATACTCAAAGCATTACCAGTGTATTAGGTCCTCCCAAAGCTTTTTTTTCCATAGGCAAAGTCTTTCAAGAATGGAAGCATAAAGAAGCATTGGAGTAGAATTTCAGGGGATAGATAGGAAGGAAAGGAGGGATGGAAGAAAGAAAGTAGGAAGAAGGTTAACAGAAAGAAGGAACTCCTTTCTTTCTCTACTCTCCTTTCTCTCTCTCTCTCTCTCTCTCTCTCTCTCTCTCTCTCTCTCTCTCTCCTCTCTCTCTCTTCCTTTCTTTTTCCTCTTTCTCCCTCCCTCTCTCCTGCTTTTGTTTCTTTGCCTCTTCCTCCTTTTTTCTCCCCCCCACCTTTCACTACATTGAACAAAAAAAGGAAACTAAAAACAAATTCCTTATAACAAATATGCTTAAGAAATAATTGTAGATAAACAGATAGATGGATAGATATTTAGGCAAACAGGCAAAACAGACAGACAGATGATAGATAGATAAATAGATAGATAGATAGATAGATAGATAGATAGATAGATAGAAAGAAAGAAAGAAAGAAAGAAAGAAAGAAAGAAAGAAAGAAAGAAAGAAAGATACATAGATAGCCCAACCCAAGGAGTAGAGAGGCAGAATAGCATTCTAGATAGAGTGGACTGAATTTTAAGACAGAGGTTCCTGGATTTGGATCCTGTCTCAACATTAACCATGTGGCCTTGAACAAATCTCTTAATTTGCCTAAACCTGAGGCAACTTTCTATTCAGTTGGTTACTTCGTACATAGTAGATGTATGAGCATTTTAAGTTCCTAGTAAAAAGAGTTTTTGCCTACCAAGGAAATAATAAGACTACAGATTTAGAGCTGGTCATTTAATTCAATCTTGTCATTATAATAATGCCACATGTTTATATGGTGCTTTCAAGTTTGCTGTGTAAGGAAACTAAGACCCAGTGAACTTAAGACATTTGCACAATATTGTTCAGGAACTTAGAGACAGATGAAATTTGAACTCTGGTCATAAGATTGTAGTTTAGAGCTGGAATGGACCTTTGAAGATGATTAAGTTTAACTTCATTTTATTAATAAGGAAACTGAGGCACAGAGAGTTTAAATCCTTAGAGTCTAGATTTTCTAGATCATGGAGCATATAGAGAGTAAAATAAGTTTCAGAGACTTTCTTTTGTGGCTTTGGAATGGTTTATAAGTGAACAAGAATGGGGAGAATATGGAGGATTTTCCCCAATAACAAACCAAATGTGCCTGTAGAATGTTAACTCAACGTTTTAAGTATTTACCATATATATATATATATATATATATATATATATATATATATATGTGTATATATACATATCTCTTATATATGTATATATATATATGTAAATATTAAATATTCCTTAAATAGTCACTTCCCTGATGAGCACTTCAAGGGAGTTTGAGGTCCCCTAAGGAATAGTTAACTACTTCTCCTGTCAGGGTTCTATGAATATCCAAGAAGAGTTGGGGTTTCTAATATTGTTGCTTATAAGTCCCCATCATTGTGCTCCTTTAAGTATTAGTACAAATCATCTGACCTTCCCAAACTAAAAGTATAACTTTCCCCTTAAACACACAAGTTTTCTAGAAAGTAGATTCAAACAAAGTAGAGAGAGCGATATATGTAGAAATTCTCTGTGGGGAAGTGTCTTCCTTTCCTGGTCTTAGAAGACTCTCTCCTTTCATGGAGCCCTCTTGAAGTTTTACTTCAGTGATGTTCTCTGTGAGGCTCCAAGGATCCCTGACCATTGCTCACTCAACCTTCCAGAGTCTTAGTGTCCTCAGCTCTAAAATATCAATAATCAAACCAGTAGTATCTACTTTACGGAATAGCTATGAGACTCAAAGGAGACAAAGCCTGGGAAGTGCCTTAGGAAGATCTGTTTTTGTTTCAGTCATGTCTAGTAGCCCCATTCACCTCCTCAGGAATTCTGAGAAACAACAATGAACATAGTAATAACTAATATTTTTGTAGAGATTTAAAGATTACATGCTCTATACATTATCTCATAGGAGCCTCACACTTATGCCAAAATGTACGCAGTATTATTATCTTCATCTCATTGATGAGGAAACAAAGGTTAAGTGACTTGCCTAGTCACCCAACCAATTCAAATTCTAGGCCAAGATTTGAATTCAGATATTCTAGACTTCAAGTCAAGTATGCACCCTATGGACAAGTCATGCTCATCCATGCACACACAGACATCAATATCCCAAAGGGAATAGTCAGAGAAAGCAGAAGACAGTAATTCCACTGAAATGTATGCCTTTATATATAAATATAGCTATGTATGCCTGTATAGTATATAATATAATAATCAAGAATAAATCATGATATATGTATGTACAAATATTGGAATATATATAGTCATATGTGTATGTGCTCATGTGTGAGTATATATGCATACCCATATGTGCATGAGTATGCTGACACACACATACATATATGCATGTATCCATATATATGTGGACATACACACATCATGACTTATTCATGATAATTGATTTGAAAATTCTGGGACTGTAGTTTTCTTTTATTTTTTTAAAATCAGTGTTTCTGTGAACCAAATCTCCTAGCCCGTGTCCATTTTATAAGAATTTTCCCATCCCCTACGCCAGTCCCTCTTAGCCTGCCTTTCTTTTGGGGGGGGGCGTTGCAAAGTAAGTATTAAGTGTCTGATGCCAGATTTGAACTCAAGTCCTCCTGATCAGTCTACCTTTCTAAAGGAATTCACCAAGAGGATTTTTATTTGAATTCAATGAATTTGCAAAATGTCAAAAGTACCATCAGTTTTGAGCTGCAGCATATCTCAGAGATCATCTAATCTAACCCTCTCATTTTATAAAATGAGGAAACTGAGACAGGTGTTAATTGTTCAATGACAATTAGGAATTAAGTAATGGAACAAGAATTTGAACTCAGATCCTCTGACTTCATATGTAATGAATTCTTCACTGAGCTGAACTGATGGCCATCATGTGGAATCATACCTACTCATACAAAATCACCTTCCGTCCCTACACACACACACACACACACACACACACACACACACAGACTTGTCTCTAGAACTATGAACAAAGACTTTCATAAAAAAACTCAGGTCTTGAGTCTTTTTTGAGTCATCCATTGGAACCCATAAAAGATGTCTAAGAATTTGTATTTCTCTAATTTTTGACAATGAAAGAATTCATTTCAACCTTTCAAGTGGCTTTGAAGAAACTGTTTGAGATACAAGCCAGCAGATGGCGCCATTTATCATTTATTGACACAGACATTCTCTAAAAAGCCCATGGAAAGGATTTAGGGGGCCCTTTCATTTGGGAAGTATTAGAAGGAAAAGTGTTTTCAACTGATTATTATGCATGAGTAAAAATCCTATGAATGTGTAACATTTTCTCCTATATTTCCCTCTTTTATAACATCATTTAAATTCCTTATTAATAATTTAAAAATGTGCTGGATTTTAATCACTTTTCTCATCACTAAAATATCTGATGAATTTTTCCTTTCTTTTTTTTTTCTTTCTCCCCATGTGAAGGTGAGATAGAGGAAACCATGGCTTGGGAAGGCTAGATTATTCTGTCTCCAAAATACCCCCACTCCAGTCCCATCTTCCCCCCCCACTTTAATTGAATACTACTTAATTAATGAAAATCTCTATCTAGTGCAGGTTTCAAAAAACTGAGACTTGAATAGCCTGCCATTAATAAAAAAACATTTTTTTTTTTTTGGTATCCAAGTTTAATTATGGTGCTGTTTGTTTGATAGCTTGTTACTGTAAATAAAGGAGATAAAAGCGGCCCTTCACTAGAGTAGCTGGAGAGCTGTGAAATATGTACCTAATTAAAACTATTGGTGTAAGAGGCTAATAAAGTACATGTGCCTACTACATGTCTTATTCTAATGAATCTCGGCTAATTTGCTTTGACTGATGAATTTCGGTGTTAGTGGTAGGGGCTGAATAATTATGAAATTTATCACAAGATACAAGGACTCATTAAGGATTACTCAGGTTGAGTTAGAAGAATGTTTTCTTTGTCAAGAACCAAGGCCTTGACCAACACAATTGAGCCCGTTGCCAGAGAGTAGCCAGATGACTCCCAACCGGAGCGGATGCTCAAGGACACGAGGAGGGGGGAATGCAGGGACCCAAAGAGTCGGGGAAGACACCTGTGTTATATTAAGAGACACCTGAATTTCAAGGCAGAGAGATCCATTGCTCCCAGATCTGCAAAACAGTTTGTTTCTCCTGAAAATGGCTCCTTTCTAATTCTTTCAGGATTATCATGCATTTGCTCATTCATTCATCCATTCATTCAGCATTCAAAAAAGAATCCACTATGTGGTAGGCTAGGAAAAAGAAAATCTAGATAAAATGTAGACAGTAACATTGAATAAAGAGACTTCTTAGGATCTTCCTAGGACCTGAGATCCATGAAAGGGACCTTAAGAAGCCCTCTCCTCCAGTGCTCTCTGTCTCTTCTAGAGGAAACTGAGGCCCCTAGGAAGCTTGAATAGCAAGCATCAGAGGTGAGCTGCAAGGCAGAGTCACAGATTTAGAGATGGAAGGACTTTGGAACTCTTGTAGATCAACTTTCTCATTTTATAACTGATGAGACAGAGGCACAGAGAACCAACGTCACCTGGGCACTAATTCTCAGAGGCGGGGACCAAACCTCAGGCTTTCTACTGTTAGAGTCTGTCTTTTCAGCTCTACTGTATTGACTTCATTTGTATGACTTGTAGTCCAAATTCTTTGGGGAAGGATTTGTGCAATTAAAAAAAAAATCTCCCAATTTTCTGGCTTTCTAATGAATATCATTTGCCTTGGTGCAGTGAATCCCCTCACTGGGAATGTGACTGCATTATGGGTAGCCTACCATTTTCCCTTGCAAAATACCCAGTGTCTGTTTATCTTTGAAATGGTGCTCTCTCTAATTGTTCTGACTTTTATCACTGGTTTTACTGGAAAGACTCTGTCTTTGCTCCTTTGAAATGGATATTCTGCTCCTCACCCACTCAAAGACAAAAAAGGGAAGCAAAGGAAGAGACTGCTTGTGTCTTCTACTCCCTTTCCATTCTTAATGACAGTCTTTGGCCCCTGGCTGGAGCACCAGAGGTTCAAAGATGAGAAGAGGCCTTGCTAAGAACTTGTGGTGAGCAGGTGGGGCCTACTCAATTCCTTTCCTTAAGGGAACATTTTCCATAAGTTGAGGAGGTGTGTGGGGCAGGGCAAGGTGAAAGAAGAGGCCAAGACTTGATTGCCATCAG